>NC_141141.1:71659163-71960028 GCF_053477565.2 Lygodium microphyllum
GCCACGCGGAATCATTTGGTGTGCCAAGGTCCAACTCAATTACATATGTGTCTCTTATCCTATCTTGCAGCTCTATCGGCTCATTTAGAGTTATTTGATCAATATTCTCTGTAGTGGAACCCTCTTTAGATTCATCACTGGATGATATCTCACTACCAAATGGATCATCTGCTGTTTCTAATTCAGTAGAGGATAACAGAGCTCTCTCACTCTGAGGAGACTCAGGGTAAGCATCGACTATTACTCGATTAGCACCTCTAACTAGAACCACTCGACCGGCGGGTATATCGACTTGATAGTCTGTTCGTAAAATCCAATGCCTACCTAGCAGGACTCGATAGCTAGGATGTTGTGCAAATCTTATTACCCTAAAGTCTAAGAAGCATTCTACACTTGCAATTGTAACATGGACTTTAGTAACGCAACCTTCTGGTTACCTTAGACTATTATCAGCCATTCTAAGAAGGGTGGAGCTATCTTTTTGGATGCTTAGACCCAACCTCTCCATCAACTCTGAACTCATGATATTGACGGAGGACCCAGTGTCTACGATAGCATGCTCCACTGGTATTCCATCCACGTATGTTGGAACCTTAGGGCAATTCTTTTCAGCATGATCAAACCAATCTTCCCCTACTCGTGCTATGCCTAAAGGTTCTACAATATACCCAATACGCAGGATCTTCTTGAATTCCTTGCGTACTCTTGGAGATAATTTAATCAACTATAAGAGGTTTACATCTGGTTTGACTTCGCAAAGAGAACTTTCTAAATCAAAATCATGATAGGTAGCCAAAGCTCTCCTTTCTCACCAAATCATCCTCTCTTTTGGTCTTGGGACCGGCTTTGGTGCTTCTTTTTTAGCTCTTGCCTTCTTTCTTGGCACTTCCTCATCCTTCTTAGGATCGATTTTTTTGTCAATAGGCCTTAGAGGTCCACCTTCCATGCCAGGATTCAGGACTTGCGTCCCCTTATCCCCTTGCTTAGGATTTTTCTTGACCGGTTTTGCATTATCTCTATCACCCTCTTTAGCCTTTTGGCCTCTTGTCATGGCTCGTAGGTTAGAGGTTTCAGTGCCATTGACGCGTACAGCCTCGATAAGGCTAACTCCATTGCCTTGTGGCAACTCCTCTGTAGTGGTGTTTCCCCTTTGCAATATTTGTCTTGGTCCATCATTTTGCTAGAGGTTACTACCTTGCGCTCTATGATTGACTGGACCTGGCTGTTTACTCCCTTGTTGGAGGGAACTAATCTTACTCCGACAGGTAGCGGCTAAATGGCCCGACTTCCCACAAATATCACATTTAACATTTGGATATATTCTAGGGAAATGTTGTCTGCCACACCACTTACAGTTGAATATTGAGGGACCACCCTCTTCAGGGCGTCGACTCCCTATCAGATTCTGCTGCTTCTTCAGGAAATTGATGTCAACAGCTATTTGCCGATATTGTTCAGAAATCATGTCAGTGTAGTGCTTCATCATATCCTTAACTTTGCCAAGGACATTAGAGGCACTCGACTGATAGCCTTGATCGTCTATCCGTCGTTCCGTTGGCCTAACAATTTGATTGGGCATTGGTTGTTGACTCAAGGAACAACATTAGGGTTCAAAGCTTGGCCTCCAACATTTGGTGGAGCCAACTGACTAGCCATAGGCATAGTCACACTGGGAGGAGTTGGCAGCAAAGGTATATTTTGAACCATGCTTTCTCTCCCATTAGGGTTATTCATAAGCATCCCTTGACTTCCATTTATCAATGGTAAATTGCCTCCAGGTACTAGACCCGCATTAAGATTTATTCGAGAGGAGTAGGCCGTTTGTAATCGTGACTCTACTCCTTCTGCCCGCTTGATGGCGGTGTCTATATCAGCCAAAGCCACACTACTCAATTGTACCTGAATATTGAAATCCAGTCCATGCAAGAAGTATTGCAATTGGGCAGCCACGGAATGGGAATGTAAGTTTGTAACTTACGAAATACTTCCTTAAGCTTCTTGGCATAAGCTTTCACATTCTCATGGGGGTCTTGGCATGTTACATTCAAAACACACAACTAGTATTGGCCACCTCTTTCAGGGGCATATTCTCCTCAAAAAGCTGCATAAAATTGGTCGATTGTGGTTATGGTTCCAGTCTCTATGCTATGATACCATACTGCATCCCTTCCTTTTAATGTCATGTTAAAGAACATCATAAGATGTCCCTCATCTTAGATGTGGTAATTAAACATTAATCTTTGGAATTCACAAATGTGAAACTCCGCATCTTCTTTGGCTAACCCATTAAAAATGGGCAAATGAACTCCTAAAGCTGGTAGATCCAGCGTCCCTGTAGGAATTGCAATGGGTTGTGCCATGACGACAATCAAATTGACAATAGAAGTTTGGACTGATGGAATCACACCTCCACTTGAAGTGGGTTGACTTGGTGGAAGAGAGGTAGAACTTGCGCTTCCTTCTGCACCTAAAGGACTATGTGTAGCAGTTGGGTTACTAAGACCGCTGCCTGTTATGCGTATCGAGCTACTCCTTTGAGGAGAATAGCGACTTACAATCTCCAACCATCGTCTAGCCCTCTCAGCACGTTCTGCTCTTTGTATTTTGGCTTGATGGTCCTTGTAAGAGGACATAAACCAACTTTTTTGGTCCCTAAAAACCCTAGATTCGAGAACCACCACTTATTGGCAGCTTCTGGCAGACGCACCACTGATGGGACCTCAAAACGGCCGACACTAGCTATGGCACTAGCCAGACCTCATACTCATAACAAACAAACACACCCTCATGGCCTCGCGGGCCAGGAGCGTCTATCTGCTGCTAAAGAATGAACTGTCCTAAAGCTTAATCTATGCGTTTACAGTTTTGTAGTCCAATGTTTCCCTTTTTATAAACTCCACAGAGGGAGAATCCATACACATTGGCAAATAAATACCACGATAATCACATACGTGGGAGGCAACCTCTCGGTGGAATCACTGCGGCCCCACTGCAGCTCTCCTACACCGCAGGGATTAGCCCCTTGATGCGCTGCTCAACATATAGAACAAACGAGCAAACTCCACTCTTTCATTTTGAGAGTATTCCAAGAGATACCATGTGTCCTTACCAAATGATTCTCCAAGAAACGAACGACTATCCTACGGCTTAGGATGCCTTTCCACACTCAAGCGTGGGTCATTGTCATTGAAAACAGGTGCTATGCATCGAGTCCTTTTTATTCTGATACCATGGTTGACATGCACATGCAAAATTGAATGATCCTAAAGTGCTCAAACATCATTTTCAATGAGACGCGTGTTGTGCACAACCAGGCTTTCCAATGCATTTACTAACCCATTGCGGTGATGTAAGGATAGCACTGACACAACACTCATGCTACTATCTTCTTAATTAAAATACAAAAACCTCTATGTCATGATATGCATCAGAAAATCAGCAATAATCAGCACGCAAATCGCACCATTCAAATATCCCATCCCCTTACGTTTAGGTATAGCTTTCGTTGCATAGGTGTAGAGGTTCATTTTTTCATGTTTTGATGTATGAAAAGTGATAAATCACAAACTTTGACAAAGAGATAGGGTAAATTGAGGCTAAATCTCATGCTTTGCCACTACCATACATCCACAAACAATCATTATATTTTTCCTTATTTTTATGAGTCGTATTTCTATTTTTTTTCTTATTTTCTCTATTTTCTTGATTTATTTGTCAATAAAATATGCTATTTTTTGATTTTTCTTGTTCCAATCACGTCAGCATACTAACATCTAGCTGAAAAAAAAGTGGGTGGAAGAGAAAATGATTTAAGTGTTGCCTTGCGAGAGCTTGGTAGATTCTTTAGCACTGAGTTAGGACTTGAGATCGATGCCATGTTCTCCTTGGGTCACTCAATACTTATCTCCTTCCTTTTTACACGCTTGAGTATAAAAACTTTGAAAGAGAGAAATGTGTTAAAAGAAAATATATGCTGACAAAGCTATAAGAGTCCTTGCCTACTAGGAGTTCCTAATGCAGTTTCCCTAGTTAGGTAGGTAGTTCAAGCCACCACCTAGGATGACTTCTTTGATGGTTCTTTTTAGCCAATCTATATTGGAGCATTTGGTTAGTGACTTGCTCAGGATTTCTGAAAAATTATGTTGGGCCTATTGTGTGGTCACCAATGAGAGCTAGATTTTGAGACCTCTTATTTTGAAGTAGGAAAGAAGCCCAAGAGTTGTTATTGTGATGTTGTGTGTCCACTATTATGAGCTTGAGGGAGTTTTTTGTGAGCAATTTGAACTCATTAGTCAACATCATTAGGAATTTGTTTTCTGTTGTGTGTGTCTTTTTATTTGCATTCTACATGCTGCATGATGCACAAGCACATGTAGATAGGGTAGGCACATTTTCTTCAGTGCATTCTTTCGTAATTTTTGTGTGGAGCATCGATTGATTGGTTGCATCACATAGATCTGATATTGCATATTTCTCAAATCATGAATGGATGTATACAACACACATTTTTCAAAGCATATTCTTCTTTGGGTACATTTCATGAAACACATGATCAAATGAAGAGAATGTATATTTTGAAGATTCCAAGAACGAGTACACCATATTGAAGTTTATGAAAAATGCAAGAAAACAAGAATGAAGGTGATTCAAGCTTAGGATAAAAGGAGACAAGGTTTTGGGAATTACTCGAGAGCCATTATCAAGCTTATTTATGGTATTTTGGCTTTGCTTTTTGTGGCCCTACCCCCATGTATGCTTATTGTATCTTGTGATGAGAGTGTGATCTTGTTATGCCAATTTGGAATCTGGACGCTAAGGTGCAAGTGTTGGAGGTTGGAGTTAGAGATTGCCAGTAGCTTGCTGAACATTGTGGAATAGGTGCTATGAAGGAGAAAAGTTGTTCAAAGAAGTATCAATGCAAAGCTAAAGGAGGTGATCCTAGTATGGACATTGTTGATTTCAACTATCCTCATGACAAGAAGTGTTTTGAGGATGAGTATTTTGAATATTCTTGATTGGGTTTGTGAAGGGGGCAATAGGGCAACTGTTTTATAAGGATATAGAGTGTTGCAGTAATTGCTATTTATGGGAATTCATCCATAGAGAGTCAAACTTGCTAATATTTTAATCCATTGATAGTAGAAACATATTGGGCTAATATTCCTGATAAGGCCTTACATAAAGGATTGGATTGGCTCCTCACCATCTCCTTTATTTGCTTGATAATATTGATTCGACATGTAAAATGACAACATATTAAGATTGTTGGCAAGAATGGCAGCAACAACTGAGTGACGAGATACAAACAAAATGATGCTTTCAGAATTGAAGGTGACAGAAAAGCAACAGACCAATGATCCTGAATAGCTTTATAAATCCTTTGCATAACCTCAAATGAAGGGCAACAGTCCGATTATGTAGTTTTTTTTATAAAAGCAGATAGATAATAGAAAATGGAAACATTATTCAATGTGCAACATGATGGAAACTGATGTCATTAATGTTGATGAGACAGGTGGCTCTCCGTTGACACACGGGATGGCACAAAGATTGCAAAGCGGTGTATGTTTCAACGTAGTCCATTGACACAGAGGATGGTGGCATAACAATCTAATCATTGACAACAAAAGCATTTCCTTAAGATTTTTAAGGAAAAAGCTTCAACTTATTGATGGAAAATTACAGGGAGCTACGTTTATAGAGGATGAAAAAACTATATAAATGTAGGGCTTTGATCATTAGTGGTGGGGTGGCTATTGAGTATGAGCTTTGAGCTCCTCGCCCTCCTTGAAGATCTCTCCATCAAGTCTTTACAATACACCTTCTTCTCTTCTCTCTCAAATCGAGACTATGACCTGGATGGCTTTTCATGCCTGCTTTGCTGATTAGAGTGATAGATTTGCTTGTACACAAATCTAGTTGGAATGATTTCAAGAAAGCACTTAAAGATGAATATTTTCTCGAGTATTATGGTATTACTACGTGAAAGACATTCACAAAGTGGGCTTATCAAACCAACAAAAGATTTGTTACATGAGTTTGAAGAGCAATACAACCAATTGGATGCACTAGAGCAAAGAGCTTTGAACTCAAAGAAAGTGGAGTTATTCTTGCATGTGGTTGATTCTGCACTTCAGGATGAGTTGGGAGAGTTGCTAGAGGACCGTACACAACCTATGGGATTAAAGACAGATTGGTAGGATGCTGACGATGTGGTTTCTACATTGATAAAGAGGCGGAGATGGAAGGCTCGCTTGCAGAATGGGATGCCGTCACCATGGACCATGACTTCTCCTACTTCTACTATTGCACCATCCACTACTTCTTCTATTTCTCAGCCTGTGTCTATTCCTATGCCTATTTCTGCTATGGTTGTCAAACAACTTACAATATTGAATGTTGAAGATATGATGGAGGACATTTTAAAGAAATTAAAAGACCTACAAATTAAGATGACTAGGATGGAGCAGCAACCCCTTAGTCCATCTCCAGCTTCAGTCCCCCAACTTTATCTACCCCTGCAAATTCTTCTACGATGGCGAAATCTCAAGGAGTCGAAGTGCTTGTTGAAGAGAAGTAGAAAATAGATTATGATAAGCCTAAATATTTGAAGAGGGTGACTAGGAGGAGTGGTTGAGTTTCTCGGCCTTCTTTTTTAGAACCAGAGTAGAGTATAGCTGGTGTTCAGAAGCCAAAACTACATAAAGATCAGAAAGCTTGGAAGACAAAGGATCTGAAGATAAAAAAGAAACATGGATTCAAGTTGCATTCTAAAATTGAGAGGACTATAGACTTGAAGAAGATTGAGGAGATTGATTCTAATGAGAGGAGGTTACTGATGGTCTTTATGAAAGGCTATCATGCTTGGATGCTATGGAGGATCTTTCAACATTATTGAAAACTGAAAATCAAGAGTTGGCATATGTCTTACAGGTCTATTCTCTGGCAATGAATTGCAAAATTAGTGAGTTCATGCTACAAGGAACTTTGGGTGTTGAGGATTCTTAGTAAAAAGTGTTATTTGCTAAAATATTTTAGCAAAAATATTTATAGGGTGATGTTTATACACAACAAAATTTATGTTTACCAGGGTATTTACAACAAAGGTTGAAATTTAGAGGTTGTAGCAAACAAGCTAGAGTATAGACAAAATATAAGATAGTTGAGAAGTAGGTTAGATTACCGTTGGACAATTATGAGGATTTGCTAATGATTATGCCATTTATGGAGATGGATATGGATATAAACGTCAATGTGGTCATGGCACAAATAAGACTTATTCCATTGAAGGAGGAAAGAGAGTTTGGAGTCAGAGGATTATTTGATGATCAACCATCCAAAGAAGAGGAGGATGCTATGGAGAAGATTTTTGCAAGAGAGAAGATCAAGCCACTGAATGCTGTGATGATCTATGAAAACATACCTTCTTTGAATCGTCCATATGATCCAGGAGGATGCTACGATAACCTATGTCAACTTACCTACTTGTCATATTACCCATATGGTTACCCATATGATCCTAGTGGGAACAATGCTGCAAGTGGTAAACAAGTTGGCACATGTCGGAGGATATGCAGGTTTGGAGGGGGCGGATGTCATGACACTAGGCATCCACTACTACGAACCTGAGGGCGGAGTTTTTGGCGAGGAATATGAACCAATTAGTCAACATCATTAGGAATTGTTTTATGTTGTGTGTGCCTTTTTGTTTACATTTTGCATGCTGCATGACACATGAGCACATGTAGATAGGCTAGGCACATTTTCTTGAGTGCATTCATAATTTTTGTATGGAGCATCAATTGATTGGTTACATCGCATGGATTTGATATTGCATATTTCTCAAATCATGAATGGCTGGACACCACACATATTTTTCAAAGCATATTCTTTTCAAGGCACATTGCATGAAACAAAGGATCAAATGAAGAGAATGTCCATTTTGAAGAATCGAAGAATGACTACACCATATTGCAATTTATGAAGAATGCAAGAAAACAAGAATAAAGGAAATTCAAACTTAGGATAAAAGGAGACAAGGTTTTGGGAATTACTAAAGAGTCACTATCAAGTTGATTTATGGTATTTTGGCTTTGATATTTGAGGCCCTACCCCATGTACACTTATTGTATCTTGTGATGAGAGTGTGCTCTTGTCATGCCAATCTGGAATTCGGAGGCTAAGGTGCGAGTGTAGGAGGTTGAAGTTGGAGATTGCTAGTCTGTTTAACATTGTGGAACAGGTGCTATGAATGAGAAAAGTTAAAGGAAGTATCAATGCAAAGCTAAAGGAGGTGATCCTAGTATAGACATTGCTGGTTTCAACTATTCTCATGAGTGACAAGAAGTGTTTTGAGGATGAGTATTTTGAATATTCTTAATTGGGTTTATGAATGGGGCAAACATAGCAACCATTTTATAAGGATATAGAGTGTTGCAGTAATTGCTATTTTTGGGAATTCATCCACAGAGAGTTAAACTTGCTAATATTTTAATCCACTGATAGAAGAAACATATCAGGCTAATATTCTTGATAAGGCCTTGCATAAAAGACTTGGATTGGCTTCACCATCTCCTTTAGTTGCTTGATAATATCGATTCCACATGTAAAATGATGACATATTCAAATTGCTGGTAATAATGTCAACTACTGATTGATGAGATACAAGCAAAAGGGCACTTTTAGAATTCAAGGTGATGGAAAAGCAATAGCAGTGATCATGAATAGCTTTGTAAATCCTTTGCATAACCTCAAATGAATGGCAACAATGAGATTATGCAATTTTTTTAATGAAAGCAAACAGATAATGGAAAATGGCAACATTATTCAATGTGCAACATGATGGAAACTGCTGTCATTGTTGATGAGGCAAGTGGCACTCCGTTGACACGTGGGATGGCATAGAGATTGCATAGCAGTGTATGTTTCAACGCACTCCATTGACGTAGAGGATGGTAGCACAACAATGTAATCATTGATGTCAGACAACAATAGCTTTTCCTTAGGCTTTAAGTTCCAGCTTATCGACATAAAATTACAGGGAGCTACGTTTGTAGAGGATTAAAAAACCATATAAAATGCAGGGCTTTGATCACGAGTGGAGGGGTGGCTATTGAGTATGAGCTTTGAGCTCCTTGCCCTCCTCGAAGATCTCTCCATCAAGTCTTCACATTCCACCTTCTTCTCTTCTCTCTCAAATCGAGACTACGTCCTTAACTCCTGGTTTGCCAGTGATCCCTTGCTTGCCTTAAAGAGATTTGGCGGCTTCCCTGACTGACGTCCTGCACTCGATTATTTCAGGTGGAGATCATCATCAATGACTAAAGCAACTGCTAGACTACGGGAAACGCTATCTTAGATCTTCTCTGAAAGAAGAATAGTTTACTTCTTGTTTCAAAGATGTAGGTGATTACAAATAGTTTGATTGGCTTCTCTCAAAGTTCAACCTTTGAAGCTAAAAGCATTGCACTTTTGGGCATATATGGCAAGTCAAGAAATCATTCTGGTGAGCGGCATCATATCAATGAACAATTTGACATCACAAGATTCATCTCAAGCTCTTCATATGCCTTTTGAACATATACTTAAAGTCCCCTTGACCAAGAGTCTTTTGAACATGTACCTTGACCATGCCTTTAATCAATGAGTTTTTTTTCACATTTTCCTTGTATCTAAACTTCTTCTTCTAGGTAATTATTTTGAGTTTAGTACTCTTCATCATTTTTTGCTTCCATCTCACAAAGTGTCCCTAGCGGTGAGTGACTTTCGCAAACTCCCGCACGTATTATTCCATGTGACAATGTAAAAGACCAATGTTTCATGCAAAATGAAATGGTTACTGATCAATGAATTGGAGTTTCTCTAGATGGAGTTCGATGCTAGAAACCCAACATAAGTCTTGGTTTGTTCGATCCGAGTCTGTTTGACCCCCCATTTAATCCCCCCAAGATTTCATGTTATAAAGGAGCTATGTCATCTAGGAGCCAAAAAGTGCACAATGGAGACCACGTTTATAGATTTCGATGCCATAGAGCTGCATGGTCAAGACAGATCTTGAATCAGAGTTTGTTTTCCCCTCCAAAATGCTAAAATCCACTTACCAGGAAGTGTGAGCACCCAAAGTGTGAACCAAATATTTTAGTAATGTAATGGCATTAAATGAAGTAGAAATGATTTAAAAAACATTTAAGAAATCAATCATGAGCAGGAAGGGGATGCAAAAAAGATTTTGTGGTGCTAAGAATCATCAAGGAATGAGGGCATAACCCTGATCTACTCCTCAAGGGCTTTGAATTGGTTGTGAGCATGTAGATTTTGATGAATGCAATCAAAATTCTTATTTTTCAATCTTTCTCTCTTGTCTCTTCTCTCTCCTCTTGTTGTGTGTTTCCATGGATTAATGTATGAGAGAAGGCAGTGGGTTGAAAGGAGAGATTTTGATCGTGGAATGATGGTGGAGCATAAAGGAGCGTACATTGATGTTGGAAGGATCATCAACGACTATTGGGAGGTATCACCAAGCCACCAATCATGAGATACGTATGTCATAAGGCATGATTTTATGAGTAAGCAGTAGATTTTATTGTTTTATGATAAATTTTGGTTGGAAATGGTTGTATTTGGTTGCCAATACTCTGATTTATAAAAATTATTAAAGAAATCAAGAAAAATCAATCATCTAATAATTTATTTATAAATAAGAATAACCCATAACATTGCAGTTTAAGGAAAATCATGTGGTTTTGGGGTTTTGTCATGGATATAGTGTTCGTATGGGATGGAATATGATAGAAAAATAATTCTCCGTAAGATCAATCACTCTAAATTAGTAAATAAAAAATATAAGTAATTTTTAATAAATAAATAACAAAAAATTAAAACATATTTTTTACATCCAAAAATAGGAAAATTTTATATTTGTGTTTGTGAATGTATGGTAAGGTTGACGCATGAGTTTTAGCCCTATCTCTATGTTAAAGAGGGTTTTTATTACTTTCATGAGAAGAAAAAATACATTTAAAAAATACGCCCTCCTAAACCTTCCATCGAATGCACAATCTTTAGCAATAGGGAGAAAAGGGGGTTTAAGTGCTGACAATATGTTGAATTCTGATATTTTTCTAATGCGTGGCATATAGGATATGTGTGGTTTAAAATTAAGAGGGTCCAGTAGTATGAGCATGCTCGATGCTGGCCCTAAGCAATGTAATAATCTCGGTTAGAAGAAAAGTATGAAAAAAAAATTTGCACCTTCACAATACTGGTTGTTGATGAATAAAATTATTTGAGCACTATAAATCACATACAATTGCATTACATGCAAAACATGTTGAACAGTGCGTGAGGGAGACGAGGAACGGAGGAAGAGAGACACGAGACATCAGAAGTGGAACCCCAGAAGTGTGTCAACTGAGCACACATGATATGAATATATAGAGGGGACCTGGGGTGCTATATATAGACAGACTATATATAGCTAACACCCCCACTCAAATAAAGGTCCCTTACTATGGGTGAAAAAAACCTTGGGGGCTCAAGGAAAAACCCACAGCTCTATATAGGCCTACCGTTATATTAATATTCAAAATATAAAATTACAAAATTGAACTTACAAGAGCCTATTCATAGGCATCAAAGGAGCTACATCACTTGTGAATTACAACATCAACGGAGAAGGAGCTACATCACTCCTGAATTACAACAGCCTATTCAGAGGCATCAAAAGAGCTTTATTACTCCTAAATATACAACATGTAAAATAAGGATAAGCAACATCACTGCAAAAGATAAAATCTCCAAGAAATTCCTTCAACTGAGCTTGGGATGTAAGCAGTATCTCTGTCACATCAAAACTTAAATAAAAACATTACAGTGACATTACAACAACACAAGGTCTATAGAGACGGTTCGCGACGCCGCTCTATAGACAACATAACACATGTGGGTCCCCATGAACATAATATAAATAAAACAATTTGTCATCAACTAGAATATAGACGCTCATCAGCTGGAAAGAATATAAACGAAATAATGTGTCATCAGCTGGAATTTAGACGCTCATTAGGAAAGAATATAAACGAAACAATTTGTCATCAGCTGGAATATAGACCCTCATCAACTGGAAATAATATAAATGAAACAATGTATCATCAGCTAGAATATAGATGCTCATCAATGGAATAACGAACGAGGACGATCATCATAAAGCATGGCAATATCAACATCCAAAAGTAGGGAATGAAGCATCAATGGAATAACGAACGAGGGCAAGCATCATATTGCAATACCAACTTACCAAAGCATTGAATGAAATAGTAATTGAATAACATTGATTGAATGAAAAATATAAAATATAAGCTATGAAACTTATGAAACAATGACATGACAAAGAATCCATAACATAAGACATGACATTACTATTGTTGGTTCTTTTCGTAATGTCGATGCTATTGATACTGAAGCTAATTAACAATAACCTGGATATAATAACATTATCGCATGACAAGGTTGTCATGAAAGATGACAACATACGAAATTTGATAGAAAAATCATAGAAAAAACTTCGTTCGTGATAATAATAGACGTTGCTTCATCCCTACATTACTGCTACAAAAGCATGATAGATATAATTAACGCTCCATACAAAGCTAAGCTTTAGAAATAAAGCAACTAATAAGAGCACTACACTGAATATAAAGCTAAGCTTTAGAAATAAAGCAACTAATAAGAGCACTACACTGAGTTACAGCGAGAATGGAAGCGTACTAAAGTTCTGCCATGCTGCAATCCATTCAAAATCAAGATGAGATGCGCGTTGTACTACGGATCATTGTAGATTCGAGATGCCATAGGAGCAGAAGCGAGCACATTAATAAGGCTCCATGCCTGATAAGCACGGATCAATCAAGGAAGTGAAGCTCTAGAAAGTTCAAAGAGTACACCGAAAGAGGAGAAGAGACAAAAATAGGAGCAGGATTAAAGCTGTGCCTCGTAGCAATAGGCTAAAATGGGCATAAGATGTGAAAATAGAGACGCTTTTCAAACTATCGTGCTCTCCGGTTCCAGGAGATCATTTCCTCGTTCTCTCTCTCTCTTCCACGAATGTCCTCTCTCTCGCTTCCATGAATCAAACATCGCCCATAGTGTTTTCCACCCTGGTAATGATCCATGGGTGTACTCGTAGACCCAGCTACGCTAACAGCAAGCAACAGGCCAATGTTAGAAGCAGAGCCGTAGGCACAGGCACTGTTGTGGGTGGGTTTCACCAGAAGCAGGCCGACGTCAGAGGCAGAACCACAGGCGCAGATAAAGGAGCTCCTAACATTACAAACGCAATTGTTTCCCTTGTAATCTCATGGTCTACCAAAACAGAAAGAAAAAATCGTCGCAGGCTATGATAAATGGTGTGAGAGCAAATGTAACTCCTTTTCTGAAAGCCCTGGATCTGCTTTAATATTCGGCTATGGCGTTGCGGAACTGTAATATAAAGGGAAGGCGTTGAATGGACGGCATGCCGTGCGAGCTCTAGAACGACGAAGCTCTCTCTAGAAGCAGGCCGACGTCAGAGGCAGAACCACAGGTGTAGGAACTATTGTGGTTGCAATTCGACAACGGCCGAGGTTGCTGAGACATCAAAGCACCATCCTGTAGTTTCCCTTTCTGCTTTTGCTTATGGGTCAAGGAGGGCGATGAGCAGGCACTGTCGTGGTTGCAATTCGACGGCGGCCGGGGTTGCTGAGACATCAAAGCACTATCCTGTAGCTGCCCTTTCTGCTTTTGGTTATGGGTCAAGGAGGGCGATGAAGAGAGAGAGAGAGAGAACGCAAGGCTCTGCTCTTCTCTTAGAGAGAACAGCCTAAAGCCATAATTACCATGACTATATCACATCTTCAAAGCGTGCCTACGGCTCTGCTCTTCTCTTAGAGAGAACAGCCTAAAGCCAGAATTACCATGACTATATCACATCTTCAAAGCGTGATGAAGAGAGAGAGAGAGAACGCGAGGCTCTGCTCTTCTCTCAGAGAGAACAGCCTAAAGCTATAATTACCATGATTCTATCACATCTTCAAAACCATAACTCTTCTCTTAGAGAGAACAGTCTAAAGCCATAATTACCATGATTATATCACATCTTCAAAGCCATAACTCAAGTCAAAACTTGCAACAAAGTATAGCCATAAAGATTTATTAACATATATATGATATAAAAGCAATATATATGAACAACATAAATATGAAACCATATACATGAAAGTAAGATCTAAGAATGAACAAAGAAGAAAAACTTATATTTGCGTAATTGTGAAACCTCGCTCTGATACCATGTTGAATAGTGCATGAGGGAGACGAGGAATGGAGGAAGAGAGACATGAGACATCAGAAGTGGAACCCCAGAAGTGTGTCAACTGAGCACACATGATAGGAATATATAGAGGGGACCCGGGGCGCTATATATAGACAGACTATATATAGCTAACAACATGGCACCATCTTGGATGCATAGGAATTTTTTTCATGAACAATGGCCTACATTGAGTGTGAGGTACCCTAAGCTGTAGGGTTAGTGGTTCGTCTTTGTTGAAAATATTCAGTGAGGACTATTTATTATCTTTTGGATCGATTCATTAAAAGAGTAGAGCCTGTATCATACATGCTTTATGTATTCACGATGCATCTTGGGGCCAATCCCCAAAGTATAGGAGAGTCGTAGTGGGGCTGCGGCAATCAACCAAGGGGGGGTGCTACCTTTGTCAGTGTTTACATGCATGGTGTATTACACCGATATGTGTAAGGATTCCTTCTAAGGAGTGTGGAAAGGGTTATCCATTGGATTACAATCCATACAAATGCAAAGTTCTGTATTTGAGGTTAGGATAGTATACCCCTTAAACGCTCCTAGCCCTGCGAGGCCATGAGCAGTGGTTTGGGTGCATAGTAGTAGAGGCCTCGACTAGTGCCTTAGAGCCACTATTGGGCCCATTTTAGATCCTAACAGTTAACTCATCCAAAAATGGTATTTTTTTGAAAAAAAAACCAAAATTTCTTCATGAAACTCTCTTTTTTCTATTCCAAAGATTTCAACAATGTAAACTTGACTTTGCTATTTCAAATCCTCTCTTCTTGTAAAACCTTTTTAAAATCTATGGCTATATCTATATAAGAGAGAAGTTTTTACCCTAGTTTCTTTTCCTTTGGCTTTTCCTATAACTTTTCTTTCTACTCTTTCTTCTTTTTAGATCTTCTATGTTTTGCTATGGACTAGGTCTAATAAAAGACGTAGACTGATTTGGCTTTGTTCTGCTACCCCCTCTAGCAACCCTCTTTGAGGTCCCTAGATTCTCATAATCTCTTTTTATGTTATCTTCCACTATTACATTTGTGTAGTATTTCTTTACCAAATAAACATAGACAAATAAGGAATCCACATGGGAATCCCACCCAGTTTTCTCTCTAGTACTCCAACTTGCATCATTTAGCTTTGTCTTTGGCACTTTAACCTTACCTACAGATTGTATGGCATGGGTCCATAACTCTCTTTTCTTACATGCACTGGAAACTAGAGATATCTCTATTTGCAACCTATAGATAGTAGCATCTATGGATATATATGCATTCCAACACTATAAGATCTTCAAACTTTTCTACATATCTCCCGTCTTAAATTTTCTACAAAGGAGCATATTAGTTTCATTTACATTAGTCTTTGTATCCCTCCAAAAAATAAAAAACTTTCATTAACCATCTTATATATGACTTGTAGTCTCTGTGGTCATACTCTGTACTATCACACCATATGCAATGGTGGATAAAATCTTCCCTAGCTGCGGTCTTCAAAGTAGAAGCTTTCCCTTACTCTTCAAGTAAATCCAATATATTTATTATACGTTTATCCATGGCATTGTCATTTGAAGCATCAGTAGAAGGCATAGGAGGTGGCCGCTTAATCACTAGCTCCGACTTCTATATTAACTGACTAGCTAGGCATGGCCAACAACTCTCATCTTCTCTATCAATTAGATGGGACCTCATCGATTATGAGACTATTATTTGAACATGCTTTATATGGTATGTGTTGGTTAGTTTGGGTGATGCAGCCAAAACCTATCTACCATTTTTATCTTGGACCCATAGGCTCGCTATACGACATGTTATGTGTACCCCTCTTGCTATATATGCATGATCTTTGAGTCATAATTTGATGCACTTAGTTTAGGGTTGAGAGTCCTATTTTCTCCTTGAAATGGCACATATTGTTGTATGTCTAGTACCACTCCAAGAAGGGATGCCATATAACCTGTATTGATTTATTTCCTTAGACCAAGAGGGCCACTCCTTTTGCAGTGAAATGATTTATCTCGTTGGGTCAATAGGGCCATGTGTCTATTTGGTGTGGGTGCGTTTCATGATTCTTTCTTTTAGTGCTATACTAAACAGGTTTTAAGAAGCAGCTAGAGGGAGCCAATTACTACATGGACACTTCTTGTGGCCAATCCAGGTGATGTCTTTTCCTTCCAAGCTCCTCTTTATAAGTAGAACATGTCATGAGTGGTGGGATTTTTACCCTAAAAAGTGCTCAAAATTTGCCAAAAAATCCAAATTTCAAGAGAAAATTGAATCCAGTCAAAGGCGGTAGAGGCAGATGGGTCGATTTTAAGCTGCAAGCAAAAGATGGGTTTCAAAAGTGCTTTAAAGACCCACCAAGTGACGATTGCGAAATTTACTTAATTTTTGTGGGTGTTGGATCAGACTTCTAGAAGTGGTAGGAACTCAGAGACCTTGAGACGTGGTCAGCTAGAAATTTTCAGATCATAAAACGAAGGCCGAAAAATGAAATGGCAGTGCTGCTCGAGGTGGAGGAACAAAAAAATTGAGTTGAAATGGACTTTAAGTGGAAGGGGGTGACCCTTGGGGTCTCCCCCCTCCAAACTAAAACATGATGGGGGGGTGCATTTTTCTTTCGTGGAAAAAAATATGCATGGAGGGAGCACAACAGTGACGAACGAGAGAGGGAGAGGCCTTATGTCCATAGCCACATATCATGGCCATTGATTTCTTCAATATTTTGCTCTCCATCGCCACCTCCGGCTTATGAGATGGCTACCCAAATGGTCTGATCAGAATCTAGGCTTTCTCTCTCCTCCATCTCTTCCTCCAAAAATATAGCAAAGGATGCTTGTCTGACATGATTGCTCCAAGATGAAGAGGAGGTTGAGGGAAAGTGTTGAGCATTGAAGTATTATTGTTGGTTGGTCCGTTGGCTGCCCATAGTAATTGACAAAAAACCGACAACATGCAAATAAGCGGTATGCTTCATTTTATATAGAAAATTTGCTTATTTTTTATGTTGGATGGCTTAAATGGTTTGCACATGGAAAGAAAATTTATATGAATCTTGTTTGCATCATGATTGAGGGTTTTACATGAAAAAATGCAGAACCCATAATGATATATGATCATAATAATTAAATTCAAACACGAAAAGTTCCTTTTTAGAGGGAAAATGAAGGTTTTGTTGGTTTCGAGTATCAAAATGAACTTCACATGGGATAAAATATTGATAAAAACATCTTTTATCTGTCATGATCAGTCAAGAATCATAGATGAGACAATACTCTATTTATATGAATGAATAAATAGAAAAAAATAAGGAAAACTAAGAAAAAATGAATTTTTGTGCTTTAAAAATTAGAAAAAATATGATTCATGTTTGTGAATGTGTAATAAGGCTAAGGCATGAGGATTAAGCCTCAATTCAGCCTTTTTTTCATGTTAGATTGAATCTTTATTGGTTTTTATATGAAAAATGACATAAAAATGAATCCTATACCTATGCAAGGCTGCAAAACCTAAATGGGAAAGGGGGGAAAGAGATTGTAAGAATGAGAGGTTGTTGGAAATGCATAAAATTATAATTTATTTGGTTTATGCAGAGTATATATTTTGATAATAATTTAAATTTAAAGAGTCTAGTAGCACGAGGAAACTGGGTGCTAGTTTCTAACAGTGCCGCACACTACAAGGATTTGAGCTAGTAGCGACGACAGATAGCGCGTCACTATTGGTGTCGCTATTGGTGTCGCTATTGGCATCGCTAATAGCTTTGCTATTTGCATCGCATTTGCGACGCAAATAACGACGCAAATAGCAACGCTCCACAGGGAAAAAAAGTGGCCAAAACCGAGCACAGTTTTCATTTCGCGTTTGTGGCTTGTGAGTTTTGAGAGTGAGAGCAAGGGAGAGAGCGACCGTCGTGAGAGAAGGAGAGGAAGAAGACTTGCCGCCGCCGCTGCCATTGTTCGCGAAGGAGAGGAGGAGCCTTCATCGCAAAGAGGAGCCGCCCCACGCTCGCCATATCTCATCGGTGAGTCTCCCTCTCTCTTTCTTTTGCTTGTTTAAGGTTTAAATCACTTTCTCTTTTGGTTGTTTAGGAGAGGAAATGAGAGAGAAAGAGAAGGAGAGGGAGAGAAAGAGAAAGAGAGGGAGAGGGAGGGAGAGTGCATTCTCTCTCTCCCTCTCCCTTTTGCTTGTTTAATGTTTAAATCACTTTATTTTTTGCTTGTTTAGGAGAGAAAATGAGAGAGAAAGAGAGAAAGAGAGGGAGAGAAAGAGAGGGAGAGGGAGAGGGAGGGGAAGGAAATGAGAGAGGGAGAGAAAGAGAAAGAGAGGGAGAGGGAGAGGGAGAGGGAGAGGGAGAGGGAGAGGGAGGGAGAGTGCATTCTCTCTCTCCCTCTCCCTTTTGCTTGTTTAATGTTTAAATCACTTTTTTTTTGCTTGTTTAGGAGAGGAAATGAGAGAGAAAGAGAGGAAGATGGAGAGGGAGAGGGAGAGGGAGGGGAAGGAAATGAGAGAGGGAGAGAAAGAGAAAGAGAGGGAGAGGGAGAGGGAGAGGGAGGGAGAGTGCATTGTCTCTCTCCCTCTCCCTTTTTCTTGTTTAATGTTTAAATCACTTTATTTTTTGCTTGTTTAGGAAATGAGAGAGAAAGGGAGGGAGAGGGAGAGGGATGGGAAGGAAATGAGAGAGGGAGAGAAAGAGAAAGAGAGGGAGAGTGCATTCTCTCTCTCCCTCTCTCTTTTGCTTGTTTAATGTTTGAATCACTTTCTTTTTTGCTTGTTTAGGAGAGGAAATGAGAGAGAAAGAGAGAAAGAGAGGGAGAGAGGGAGAGAGAGGGAGAGAAAGAGAGGGAGAGGGAGGGGAAGGAAATGAGAGAGGGAGAGAAAGAGAAGGAGAGCGAGAGGGAGGGAGAGTGCATTCTCTCTCTCCCTCTCCCTTTTGCTTTTGGAGAGTGTTAAGATATATTGTGAGAGGGAGAGGAAATACGAGAGAAAGAGAAAGAGAGGGAGGGAGAGGGAGAGAAAGAGAAAGATAACATATATTGGAATGATAGCATATCCATGATTATGGTAATGGTATCCACTTTACTTTTTTAATGGGTACCATTACATCGACTCCTTAAGGGGGCTAAAAATTAGTCATACCATTTATAAAGTTTAATTAGGAGATTTAAGATGCACGATAATAGACTTAGCGATAATGGTATGCAATATGCTTTGCCATGGGCTACGTACATTGGTGACTCTTTAAGATGGCTTAAAATTGGTCATGTCCTTCATAATGTCCAAGTAGGGGATCTAATTGTGATATGCATAATTCATTGTTTTTGTATTAACTTTATAGGCATAACAAATTAGAAATCATGCCAACTAGTCAACGGAAGGACTAAAAGAAAATGATACCCTAGCTAATGGTCATTACGGTACTTCATCAAAATGAACCCAAAAGTATTGTTATAGAAGAAGAATCCCTTAAATTGAGTATAGGATATTTTCTCTCAGGTCTTATGACTATGAGTAGAATTGATTGAAATAAATTTTATTACTATAGTTGATAAATTTCATAGATGGCATTAATTTTAATACGCGATCCTAGGACAAAAAAACCACATTTCTAAGATGCTTTTTGTTGAGACTGATTTATTATTAGACTAAGAGATCCTCAATGATGCTCATAAATGGATTACTTATACTCAAAGCCCTCTAGTGCAGTTTTTTACAATAACAAATAAATCCTTGAGCATGATACAAGGCCGAGATTGTGTGAATAGTTTTACAGATCTAGAATGAGGGCTCAACTATTGTACATTGACTAGATAGCATGTATTTAGTCATGTTTGACACACTGAAACTCTCTGACATGTACTCTAGCATCATTGAAGCATATGTATATGCAAAAAGGACACATGCACTTGTTCTTATGCCTTGGAGCTGAAAGTTGGAGGTCAAAACATTCAGATCTAGGAGCCTTTTAGAAGCTAAAAACTGTCATGAATCTATGGATAGCAAGCATTGTTTACACGTGAAGCACTACATGACATTGATTGGTCCCTATCATTGCTAGATCAAAGTCGTGATAATTAGCCAAAGTTCTCTTCTTGTGCCAAACCATTCTCTCCTTTGGTCTTTCCATCGACTTTGGTGCCTCTTTTTTAGCCTTTATCTTCTTTCTTGGAAATCCTTTATCCTCCTCGAGATCGACTTTACTACCAACAGGTCTTAACAGTCCACCTTCCATATCAGGATTCAGGACTCGCTTTTCCCTAGCATCTTGCTTAGGGCTTCCCTCGACAGTTTTACAATTCTTTGTCCCCCTCTTTAATCTTTTGACCTCTTGTTACGGCTTGTAGATTAGAAATTTCAACATCATTGACACGTACAACCTCAATAAGGCTGACTCCACTACCATGAGGCAACTTCTCTACAACAGCCTTTCCTCTTTGCAATATTTGTCTTGGTCCATCATCTTGTTGGAGATTATTCCCTTGTGCGCGATGGTTAATTGGACCTAGTTGTTTACTCCCTTGTTGGAGAGAATTTATCTTACTTCAACAGGTAGCATCTAAGTAGCTAGACTTCCTGTAATATCACATTTGACATTTGGCCAATTCCTAGGGAAATAATGGCCACCACATCACTTACAACTGAATCTTGAGGGGCCACCCTCTTCAGGGCATCAGCTCCCTATCAAATTCTGTTGCTTCTTAAGAAAATTGACATCCATAACTATTTGTCGATATTGTTCAAAGATCATATCAGTGTAGTGCTTCATCATGTCCTTAACTTCATCAAGGACATTAGAAGCACTCGACTCATAGCCGTGATTGTCAGTCTGTCGCCCCATGGGCCTAACCACTTGATTAGGAATTAGTCGTTGACCAACCGGGACAACATTAGGATTCATTGCTTGATTTCCACCACTATTTAGTGAGGCCGCCTGACTAGCCATAGGCATAGTCATGCTAGGAGGAGCTGGTAACATAGGCAGATTCAACATAATACTCCCTCTGCCACTCGTATTTAACATGGGTCCCCTTGACTCCCATTGGTCAAGGCCAAATTACTACCATTCCAATTTATCCTTGCTACATAAGCCGCTTGCAAGCACGACTCTACTCCTTTTGCTTGGGTAATGGCAGTGTCAATATCAGGAGCAACACTACTCAGCTGCACCTAGATATTACAATCCAATCCATGTAGGAAATATTGCAATTGTGCAGCCATTGGAATGGGAATATAAGTGTTAAGTTTGCAAAGAACTTGCTTTAGTTTCTTGGCATATGCCTAGGCATTCTCATTTGGCTCTTGGCCTGTTACATTTAGAACACGCAACAAATATTGTCCACCCTTCTCAACGGAAAACTCCCTATAGAAAGCCGTAAAGAATTGGGCACTCCTAGTTATGGTTCCAGCTTCTAGACTGTGATACCACACTACCGCTCTTCCTTTGAATGCCATGTTGAAGAACATCATTAGGTGTCCTTCGTCTTGGATTCGATAGTTGAACATGAGCATTTGAAACTCCTTAATGTGGAGTTCTCCATCTTCTTCTGCTAACCCATGGAAAATGGGCAACGGTGCTCCTAATGCCGGTAAATCTAATGTACCTATTGGAATTACAGTAAGTTGTGCCATAGCTACAATCGGATTGACAACAGGAGTTTGTGTAGGCAACACTATACCCACACTTATTGTGGGTTGATTTGTTGTGGGTTGATTTAACTAGAAATAGAAAAGTACCAAGACTTCCACTTGCACTCGAAGAGCTACTAATAACACCTACGTTACTAGAACCACTACCACTTATGCGTAACGAGCTGCTTCTTTGAGAAAAATAGAATCTTACAATCTCCAACCGTTGTCTAGCCCTCTCAGCACATTGTGCTTTTTGTATTTTGGCTTGACGGTCCTTGTTAAAGGACATAAACCAACTATTTGGTCCCTAAAACCCCTAGATTTGAGAACCACCACTTGTTGGCGGCTCACGAAAGACGCACCACTGATGGGACCTAAAATGGGTCGGCACTAGCTATAGCACTAGCCGGACCTCATGCATACAACAAACAACCCCACCACATGGCCTCACGGGCCAGGAGCATCTAAGACTCACTTTGCACTAAATGCTTATGACAATTTTGCGTTTGTATCCAATATGTAGTCCAACATTCACCTTCCCTTCTCCTCAGAGGGAGATCCCATAACATATAGACATAATGCCTCGTAATACACACATAGGGAAGCACCTCTCGGCCGATTGCCCTGGCTCCACTACAACTCTCCTACACCTCAAGGATTGGCCCCAAGATGCATCGCTAACACATATAACATTCGCACAAACTCTACTCTTTCATAATTCACCGTTCCAGGAGATTTTTATTTGCCTCAAAAAACTTTCCCCAATGGAAGCACCCGTCTAACCTACGACTTAGGTTTCCTGTCCTCTCAGCGTTGGTCAAAGTTTATCAATCAATTGCAATGCATTCCAGGAGATACCACGTGGCATGCTTGATGCAAGGTGTATGACGATTTTGTACAACCATTTTATGATTAAAAAAATGAGCCATGTGAGGCGCGGAAAATAGCCTTGTCAAATCATAATTTTTATCTTTTTAGCAATTAGATTGTCACACAAACTTCATCCCCCCCCACCATTTAGGTGTTGCTGCGGTGTATAGGTGTAAATGGGTGTCTTATATCATTTTTGTATATAAAAACCAATAAACACGTACTATAACACAAAGTATGAGGCCAAACTGAGGCTTAAGCTCATGCTTTAACCTCGCCAAACATTCACGCACATAAATCTTATTTTTTCATATTTTTTGAGTGCAAAAATCCTAATTTTCTTTATTTTTCACTATTTTTTTCTATTTATTATTCAAGAAAAATAGATATTGTCTGATTTATTTGTGTTGGATTATTATTTTGACTGAAAGTTAACATTTTCTCTAAGTTTATCCCATTTCCATTCCTTTTCTCCAACTCAAAAACGGAAAAAACCACTAATTTCCATAAAAAATGATATTTTGCAGGTTTTAAAGAATTAATAACGACTCTAAATCATTACAAGTCCTACATTATTGTAGTTACAACCCTCAAACATGATGCAAAAAAGGTTCAAACAAAAATTCATCGCATATGAACAACATTTGGACCATGAAACAACAAAAACAATCAAATTTCTTCGTAAAATTGAAGCATACCGCGCATGTCTCGCGTGTTGTTTTTTAATAATTATTCTAGGCAGCCCACAGACCGACCAACAACCATTCTTCAGTGTTGAACCTCTTTCCTCAGCCTCCTCTTCATCTTGAAGCAATCCGGACAAGCATTCTTGAGCCCCTCTTCTTCTTGATTTCTTGCACATGAATTGCCTCTATGCAAGAGAGAGAGGGAGGAGAAAAAAAGACAGGTTTTTTATCTCTTTGCTCAATGCATCATTCCTTGATCCATTTATGGGGATGGAGGGCAAAGGATAGAAGCATCTCAAGGCCAAGAGGATTCCTCCTACCTCTACTGATCAGAAAATCCATAAAAAATGGGGAAAAAATGCGGCGCAAAAAATTGATGTCCCCCTCCCCCCCCCCAACGTTTCATTTCGTGGCTTTAAGCTCTTTGTTAAGAGCTTTTAAGCTCTTAATCAAATTATCTAGTTCATGCCTTTTGCTTTCACACTTCCGACAAGTGGGTTTTTTTGCTTTTGGAGGGGCAAACAACATCGGATTCGAGATCCATCTGGATGGGTGGTTCCATGGCATCGAAATCTACAAAGCTAGGCCCCATCACCCTCTTCTCGGCTTCTAGATCTAGTAGCCGCTTCACAATCCTGAACCTTATGGGGATTAAATGGAGGATCAAAAGACCTCGGAATTGAGATCTCAGACACGTTGGATTCCTGACGTCGTTTTGCATCTAGGAAAACTCCAACTCGGCCATCCACCACCGTTTGATTTTCCATGAAAATTAGCATTAGCACTTTAGGGACTTGCCGCTTAAAATTGTACTGATTGCCACCACCGCCTTCGACAAAGTCTATTTTTCCCTTGATATTCGTAATTTTTTGCTATTTTTAAGCACTTTTCGGCATCAAAAATCATTTGTCAGCTTGCAAGGAGCCTGAGGCATTGGCCAAAGATTTTCTATTGTGATATGGAAAATGCACAGGGAGTCAACCAGGCATTGGTCACTAAGACTTGTTAGCTTGCACGGAGTCGGACATTATCTATTGCAACATGGAAAATGTAGAGGGTATTGAAAACATTACCCAAATTGTTGGTGAGAAGTTGGATAATAAGAATTTTGCCTTGTGGAAATTCAAAATGAAGAATTTTTTAGTTGGCAGGGGATATTGGGATCTATGCACTAGTGATGAATCTAAACATGAATCACTTGAACGGCCAACACATGATCAGAGAAGAGCTGATAAATAGTGGATAGAGAGAGCATGCAAAGTGCTACATTGGTTTTCCTTATGTATATCTGATGCTATGGTCATACAAATCACTGGATGTGATTCCCTGAAGGATGCTTGGGACATACTCATCAAAAACTATGGAAATGTAACACATGCACAAAAGATTCAGCTGAAACATCAATTCAACATGTCTAGGAATGGTAGAAGTATCCAAGCCTACACGACAAAGATTAAGACCATAGCAGACTAGCTTGCCACTATTGGATCACATGTATCTGAGGATGAAATGGTTGTTGTCACTCTAAATGGACTTGGAAAGGAATATAAAGCATTTGATATATCTATTTCTGTTAGATCTAAACCGTGTGACTAGGATGAGTTACTTGCCTTGTTGTTGCATAAGGAACTAAAGCTTGGATTGAACACAAGTTCTAGTACACTACAAGATATAGGCCTTATACCGACGTTAAAAGCGACAAAAATGTAAATAATTTTTTTTTCCCTCATCATCGTTATTGGCGATACCATAGAACAGTCGGTATCCGTGTCAAAATCAGCGTCGTTATCGGCGTCGGTGTCAGGATTGCATTTGTAATACCATAGAATAGTCGGTATCCGTGTCAGTATCAGCGTCGGTATCAACATCACATTGGCAATACCATAGAACAGTCGGTATCCGTGTCAGTATCAGCGTCATTATCGACATCGGTATATGCTGATATCGACGCCAATAACAACGCTAATACCGACGGTCTGCAATGATAATAACGACGCCAATAATGACATGAGCAGTAAATTTGCAACGCTAATAGCGACAGTAATAGGGAAAAAAAATTTGTGGCAAGGCAGCTTACATATAGCACTATGTGCTTTATTTGGGCCATACAAAATAGTTTCTGCACTGTGTACAATGCTCATGCGAACAAAAACAAAGTATACTGAAATCATAACACTGATACATGAAATAAATACATGATTGCATAATGAAAGTGATTGGTACAATCATAACAAGATATCACTAATACATAAAAAATGTCTACACAAATCAGGCGACCAAAAAAGAAAGATGTGTGAGCTCCAAGGATCCAAGGGCGAGCTACATATCCTCGCCATTTGAAAGCTCGTCCCGCCGTAAAGGAGCATTGAATGGACTCTGCAAAAAAAGAAACAATAACACATCAGTCCACCATACAATAATGCATTCTAATTAAACATGGTAACTACGGACAAGAAAGATGAGTGACTTACAGGGCCGCTGCGTCTATACAATCAGTCAATTAATGTAGTGAGACTGTGCCTCTGCATATCGAGTCTCAAGGCTGCTCAGATCACGATTTATAATGGAGTGCTGTAAAGAACACAAAATACTAACTATTAGAAACATGATTGTCAGTACAAAGGATATTGCAAAAAAATAAACAAGCAAAACAAAAGAAAAACTTACAAAGTCCTCCAAATATGTCCTATGGCCGCCACTCCCAAGATGATGGACCACTCCGGCCTTGAGTCGTGCCCTCGCCGCCTCACGATGTTGACTCGAACGTCCTAGAGAATCTATAGTCTCCTCCCTCAGTCGGTGCTAGTCGTCCGCGTCTAACCACTTAGGCTTTGTAAGCCCACTCTTGAGTGCCTTGCATGCATCCAATCATTTGTGTGACATATATAGACATATGCAATCCATCATCTAGCCTGTAGAAAATCTATCTAGTGAGGTTGGGACCGCGAACTCCTTATGCAAGGATGCTACTATGTATTCCTTGCTCCCCTCCGGTGTTCTTCCAATGATCTAAGACGTTGTGCCAAAAAACTTGTTGGCACAACTCTCTCATGTGAGCCATCACCCTCCTCCCCTCATCATTCATGATGATGGCTCCTAACTTATCATCGACTAGATGTGCATATCCCCCTGGGATATGCCTAAGATGAGTCTTCTTCCATCTGTGTCCATGCTCCTAGGCATATCTAGGAGACCCTTGTGCATCTGGTGTACGGACCGGGGTAATATTTGTCAGAGTGACACCCATAGGGGTGCCATCTGCAGACGATTGCAAAAGCCAGAGTAACTAGAGTAGACGTCCCCACAGGTGTGACAAATCCTGGAGGTGATGCAACTCCAGCTAAACGATGAGACGGAGACACCGTGTCCGTGCCTCCACAGCATCCATGTGAGCCTGAGCCATGCTCCCTAGAACCACCACGAGAGCGAGGAGTCGCACATGTATCCCATGCTGACCGCAGGCTCACTGCCCCCGTATCTCTGCAGCATTCCCCTAACCCTGAAGCACTTCCTCCCTCTGGCCCAAGTCTGGAGCGTCAACCTCGTCTACTCAAAGCTGAAGCATCTGATCGCACTGAAGTAGATCTAGCAAAGTGGCCTAACGATGTCCGAGAAAGCTCCTGGTCTGCCATGTCTCTGAATCTCACGATCTGGTTTAGAGACATGCACGTTGTTGAAGAGTTTTTGAAAGCAAAGTCATGACCACAAAAGACCTTGATGAATTTCAAGATACAAGATCAATCAAGTGAATAAGAAAGACGAGAAAATGATGCAAAGATGTGGTTTATTTCTGCCAATAACAAATACAAGGTACAAGAAGAAGAAACCCGAGCAGTCTCTGTCACATACGTTAGCTAATCCCGAGCTTTTCTAGTTTCTTTTCTTGTAACGGAGTGTGCTGCACAAATCAATCAGAATGCTTCTAGAGATTGTCTCTTATCCAATTCTACAATTGGTGACGATTGCTTTAGCCTGACATAGGGACAATTTTCAGCAGAGTGTGCCTGGCCCTGTTCTCTAAGCTGTTGAATTAACTTCAATGATAAAGATCTCCCTGTGCCTTCATAACCATTCACTATGGAGCACGAGAAGACCAAGTAAGGTCCTAGTAGAGCCTTAACTATAGACAAAGGAATAGTAGCAGCTTCATCATTACCACAAGCTCAGCTTGCGCCAGCTTCTCATGATCTTGGGGCTATATGTACTGGATAGTCTGTCGATGTTGACAGTAGATATTTACACGTACTATGGCCTTGTTGAATTTTGGATTTGTGCTCTCCACTAAGTCATAGTCCTGATGCTCCTTGTACTCCAAAGTATCAAAGCCTTTGAAGATAAACTGGAAAAGTGTCTTTAGTTTCTCTGGGCTAGGGGTAGTGACAAAAATGTTGGAGTACCCTAAAGCAACAACACCAGCAATGGCCACTCCAAGTGCAACTGATTTGCCCCATCCACGAGCAGCTGTCAATGCTACAGTACTTCACAAGGTCTTCTCAGATATCACATCTAGAAAGGTGATGACTGCAAAGCACAATCACATGCATACATATCCATCACAGCAGTCCCAAGCACAATCTCTCTCTGCAACAAACCCAATCTGAGGATTTCATCATGAATTTTTGTTCACCCTTGAGAAGTACTCCTGCACCAACACATGCTTTACACAAGACAGCATTGGGAGATTGACCCTCTCATTGCATCTTCTAGAAGAACTTTAGTGCTTCTTCTCCTTGTCCATACAGAGCTTTATGGAGCACATCTCTTTGCAACAACCCCTCTGGTAACTTCATCATAAATTTGTTTGGCCTTGTCCATTGCTCGTCTTGTCTATTACTTCTTCCTCTGCTCGTCTTTTGATGGGACCTAAAATGGGCCGGCACTAGCTATGGCACTAGCCGAACCTCATGCTCATGACACACAAACACCCTCACGACCTTGGGACTAGGAGCATCAATCTAATGCTGAAGGACAAACTGCCCTAAAGCTTAATTCATGCGTTTATAGTTTATAGTCCAACGCTCCCTTAAACTCCTCAGAGGGAGAATCCTTACACATTGGCAATGCCAAGATCACATACATGGAGGCAACCTCTCGTAGAAACATCGCGGCCCCACTACAGCTCTCCTACATCGCAGGGATTGGCCCTTTGATGCGCTATTAAACATATAACACAAATGAACACAAACTCCTCTCTTTTATATTTTCCATATATCCATGAGATATACCATGCTTCCTCACTTAACAGTCCCTTAGGAGACCGACCCTCTATCCTACGGCAAGGGATAACCTCACACTCTCAATCGTGGGTCAAAGTCCTAAGAAAACAATTGCTATGTAATCCAGGAGATTTTTCTTCGATACCATGAACCATGCATAGTGCATAATGTGAATGGTATAGTGCACAAACATGAGAAAATCAGCATTGTGCATCGTGCAAAACCAATCTTTTCATGATTTTCATGCTAACGTTTATGTGCTGCAAAGAGAAAAGACACCGAGCCTTACGCTCATGCTGCCTTTTCCTTTATTTTAAAACAACGTCCTATAGGCATGATGTAATACATAAATCATATTTAAGATTATACTTTGACACTCAACCTCCCCTCTCACCCTACCGTTTAATGTTTTGCATTCGTTGATAGGTGAAAGGATCGTTTTATGTGTATTTCCTTATAAAGAAAATGATAAATACTAACAAAAACATAGAAACAAGGGTAAACTGAGACCAACCTCGTAATCTACCTTCATTATACATTGCACAAACACACATGTAATTTTTTGGAATTTTTCTTTTACCGTTTCCTAATTTTCTCCCATTAAAAACCCATTTTCTACCATTTTTTGGTATTTTTTCTCTATTTTTTTCAATTAAAAATGACTATAAATTAAGATTGATTGTGGGCTATGGCCCTTAGGTTCCTTGATAGCAAAATTTTAGGGTTTTATAGGTATTATGTCTCATATTTTCCATTTATTTTGCAAAAAACCCCATTTTTACCCCTTAAACGTGTGTTTTACAGGTTTTACCCCATTAATTTCAGCCATATCACTTATGATTTTCTGATTTTCTAATTATAAACTGATAAACTCATAGCAAACAACAACATAATGCATAATTAGCCCATGGGAACAATATTTCATCAACCAAATAGCATAAGAACTCGTTTTTTCTTCATAAAATTTGAATTACTGCTTAGGCTTTGTGACTTGAGATGTCAGTTATGGTACGGGACTGCGTGTCAGCCCTCATTCAATGTCCAACATCTTCAAAATCAGCAATCTTCATGTCTTCATTGATCCGGAAGCAATCCGGTCTCATCCGGACAAGCTTTCCTTCACCATTCTTCATTTTCCTCTTCCACACAAGAACAACCCCTTAGGGGAGAGAGAGGGAGGAGAGAGAAAGAATAAAATCAGAGTTCTTCATCCAAGCCATCATTGGGCGAGCGAAGAGCGGTGAAATGATCAGCATACAGAAGGGAATCAAGGCCAATAATCACTTGGGTGGGTTGTTTGCAGGCTGCATCCTCCATCTCCAAGAATTGGGCGCAAAAATCGGCGTCATTTTTCTCACGCTCTCTTCTCCTTTCTCTCTCCACGTTTTTTGATGGCCCCCAAACTCAAAAATTGAAGGGGGGTTAAAATTCCCCCAAAGGGCACCTCTTTTGGCCCTCTCAAATGTCCACCTTTTTATATCTTGCCCCTTTTGTGGTCATTTCCCCGTCCTGGCTCCGATTTGAGTGCTGTAAATATTTGCGCGTCCGACATGGCATCTCGCATCAGCTGGCAACTCCTGACAACGTGCACGGTAGTCTAAAAAATTATCAAAAATCCACAAGTGTTGCTCGGGCGCCTTTTAAGAGTCATATTTCACTTGGTGCTTAAAATCATCCTAGCTGGAGCCGCCGCCTTCCATGTTAAATATTTTTTCCCTAAATTCCAAATTTTTTTAGCAAAGTTTAGGCACATCCGGAGCTCAAAAATCCGCTCTCATTGGCGACCACAGGATAGGGCGACTTAGCCCGTCGAATCCCACAGTAGATCTGCACAAAAGAACCAAAGGAAGCATCAAGCTGATACAAAGGAAATACATATTAAAACATAGCACAACACTCACCCTACCCCCTGACAAAACCAAGGCATGAAACCCACAAGGAGTAGGCCTAGCATAATCTGATAGAAGGTCCGAAGCTAGCCACTAACCGACTGCTCCAACATGGCCAAACTGAAAAGAACTATCAAAGAAGTCACCCTAAGTGGTGGTCTGAACTACCTAGCTAACTAGGGACAACACAACTAGGAGCTCCTACTACGCGAGGACTCCTATAGCCTGATCAAGAAGTATTTTTGTTTTCAGCACATTTCTTCTTTTAGGGTTTTATGTTCCCCATACTCGGATATGTAAAAAGGAGGGAGCTGAGCGTAGTGACCCAAGGAGAACAGGGCATCGGCCTCAGGTCCTATCTCGGTACCCAAGAACCTACCAAGCCCTCGCAAGGCGACAATCCTTTTCTAATGCTCATTTTTATTTTCGCTCCAACCTTCCTTATTTTCTTCTTTTCCAGCAAGACCCCACCCCTAGGAAGACAAGGCATTGGCCCCGGGTCTCGACTTGTCCCCAAGAACCTACCAGGCCTTCACAAGGCGATTATCAACTGCTTATAAATTTTCATTTCCTTCCTTTTCTATTTTTATAGGGGTTAGAACCCCTTTTTACACACCTTTGTATATATTTATTATCTTGTGAGATATTCAGGGTTTCTTTTCATCATCATTATTTTCTTCTCGCAGTCTTCTCTAACTGCCTCACAACTAACAAGAACTCCTAGAACGGCTGCCTAGCAGGCTAGTAGAACAGGGTCACTAGGACTCCCTTCCAAAACAGGTCTTTCAATACTTGACAATGTCTTTACAGGAGGCAACGACTACTTAGACCTCCCTTCAGATATACTTAACGTGAACCTGGGACTTCATGCCTTGGACTTTGGTCCCCAACAAGAAAGGAAAAACCCCTAAGTACACAGACACATAGAGCATAAAAACACGGTACTCGAAAAGGAGAGATATCACTTGGATAGGGCCACGAGAAGCTTCCACGCAACAAAAGGCTCCTTCCAAGCTCTTCTTCAAACCTGTCTAGCACAAGACTAAAACAAGAAACTATTAACCGCACCTGCACTAAACAGACGACTGGCCCTCTTGCCCTAATGGAATAAAGCACTTCACTACTAAACTTGATGGGCCCTCTTGGCCTAATGAAATAAAGCACTTCACTACAAAACTTGATCGGCCCTCTTGGCCTAACGAAATAAGGATATAATATCCAAAGCAACTAGCCTTTCTAGCTTAAAACTAGAAAGGTCATTTTAGTCCACATAATATTGATGTCCTTGGCTTATACATCACACCCTATCAGCCTACCCAGAGTGCCAAGGATAGCATACTAGAGGTCGACTAGCCCCATGCTACTCATGCAAGTTAGCTAAATGCTTGATCTTGTGGTTTTTTATCTTAGGTTTTTTTTTTTAAAAGAGATACAAGTCCAAGCCTTTCCACAAATAACTCATCAATAAGGTCGATCCCTTCTTGAGCACTATGAGCTGAATGAACAGTCTCAATGGCTCCTTTGGGAGAAAGAATCATAGCTTTGTACTCATTCGAACCTCCCGTATTTAGGTTTTCACATAAATCAATGCTGCGACCCAAACTAGGTAGAGCTTCCAGCCTAGGCACATCACATGGGTGTATCCCAAGGCAGTGTATATTGTCAGATGTATATCCAGTCTTATCCTCCTGGGGGTTCGACAAAATATATCCGGAAGGGATCTTGGCCTTGCATCTGACACTCCTGCCACACTTTAGGAGATTTTGGGTCTCCAGACCCATCTCACATTTCCCTTAATATTCATGCATTCCCTCAATTTGCTACACTGGTCTAACGAACTCAGTGCAAGCTTATCCCTATGGTCAAATGGCCTCACATCCTTATGACCTTTGTGAAGCACAGGTGGACTTTTAGAATTTTTCATCCTCTTTACAAAAGATGCATTTACTTGTTCACATCCATACTGCAAATTTTTCCCCATAAGAACCATGCTTTCACTGAAGGGAATAACATCCACCCGGAAGCATGATTCCAACGCCAAAGGTCTCTTAAGAGCCATACTAGCAACAAACTTAGAACCACACACAGAATGCTTATCAACACTCATAGGCCCATTGGTTCTATCCATGTTGCCATCACAACTACCTCTCGTGGAAGTATTGCAAGCCCTAATGGGACTTACATGGCTTGGAACCTTTTCACTAATAGGCATGTCATTCCTATGCATAGGATGGCCATTTTCTACTTTGAGATTTTGGCCACCAAGGTTCCCCTCATAGGATGTCTTGGTATCAACAAGTGATCTGTCTTCTTGCAAAAATGATTGGAAGCTAGGATGCACTAGTACTGAGCGGGGAAAACTCCAAAAGTTTTCCCAACATCTCTAAATATGACCCTCATAATCAATGGCATGCATTTTTGCTTCCTTTAACGACTTCGGATTTCGTAATTCCACTTGGATTTGCGTATTAATCTCTAAGCCACTCAAAAAGAGCTCACATAGCATATCATCCGGTAGTTCACTGGCTCTTCTTGGCCAAAGCCTAAGAGTACTATCAAAGGCTCTAGCATACTCTTTAACAAACGGATAAGACTCCTGTCTAAACTGCATAAGCTGCCTAAGACCTGAATCATAGGGAGCTTCTTTTCATACTCATCTAGAAATCTATCACAAGACTCCTCAAATGATTTGATCGACCCTCTTGGGAGGCTCCAGTACCATTTCCTTGCCTCTCCCTTTAGAGTACTTGGGAATACGAGCATCCGATGTATATCGTTGAACCCACTTGCAATGCAAGTTAGGGCATATTCTCTTAAATGAATAATGGGATCCTCATTTGGCAACCCATAAAACACTGGGAGATCCCTATAAAGAGGAGGACATTTGGTTCTCCCCTTTGGGATCAACACCGGGTCATTAAAATCTTCATATTCATCATGATCTGGGTCCAGCCTCTTAGGATCTTTAACCTCTTCCATCCCCGCCCTTTTCCGTATAGGGAGGTTATTACCCTCATTGACATCCCTTTCTGCCAACTCACTGAGTGCTCTAGGGAGTCCTATAAATTTCAACATGTCGTTTTGATCCCCTCTTAGAGGGTCTTCCATACCTTTCCCTTTAAAAGGAAAGTCCATAACAGTTTTATATAAGAGCTTTTGGTCCTTATGTAAAGTAGATTTATCATTACCACTTCTTAAAACTTGGGAAGCGTGCCTTTTAAGCAACGGTTTTCCCTTGATAACTAGTGCTTCTACCATCCTTGTGATGCCTACTATGTCTTCATGGTGGCCCATTACATGGGATGTTTCAGCCACAAGCATATTCCATTGTATATCAGCACTTTCCCATGGTATCATGGTTTTAGCATGATAACTTGTTGATGCCATAACTACCCTAGTTTCCAACATGCTTGTTTCATGCCCTCTAGGTTGATGGATGGTTAAACATGATTTCTCTTGGGTAGAGACCACACCAAGGCGAACCTCGGCCCATGCCATTGTATTAGAGGATGGGGTAACCACTAATGGGCTACTCTTTTCATCACATAAATTATCTTTTGCAGAGGACTCATGCTCTACATAACTAACTAAGTCCATTAGTAAGTTTTGTATGGGGAAAGCCAAGTTTTTCCTTTCTTGAACAAACCCCATTTAATGGATGATTTATGGTCCCTTGAAACCCTAGATTTGAAAATCGCCACTTATAGGCAGCTCCTGGCAAACGCACCACTGATGGGACCTAAAATAAGCCGGCACTGGCTATGGAACTAGTCAGACCTCATGCTCATGACACACAAACACCCTCACGGCCTCGCGGACTAGGAGTGTCAATCTAATGCTGAAGGACAAACTACCCTAAAGATTAATTCATGCGTTTATAGTTTATAGTCCAACGTTCTCTTAAACTCCTCAAAGGGAGAACCCTTACACATTGGCAATGCCACGATCACATATATGGAGGCAACCTCTCAGTAGAAACATCATAGCCCCACTGTAGCTCTCCTACATCGCAGGGATTGGCCCTTTGATGCGCTACTGAACATATAACACAAACGAACACAAACTCCTCTCTTTCATATTTCTCATATTTCCAGGAGATATACCATGTTTCCTCACTTAATAGTCCCTTAGGAAACCCACCCTCTATCCTATAGCAAGGGATAACCTCACACTCTCAATCATGGGTCAAAGTCCTAAGAAAACAATTGCTATGCAGTCCAGCAGATTTTTCTTCGCTACCATGAACCATGCATAGTGCATAATGTAAATGGTTTAGTGCACAAACAGGAGAAAATCAGCATTGTGCATCGTGCAAAACTAACATTTTCATGATTGTCATGCTAACATTTATGTATTGCAAAGAGAAAAGACACTGAGCCTTACGCTCATGCTACCTTTCCCTTTATTTTAAAACAACGTTCTATAGGCAAGATGCAACACATAAATCATATTTAAGATTATACTTTGCTCAACCTCCCCTTTTACCCTACCGTTTAATGTTTTGCATTCATTGATAGGTGAAAGGATTGGTTTATGTGTATTTCCTTATAAAGAAAACGATAAACACGGACCGAAACATAGAAACGAGGGTAAACCGAGGCCAACCTCATGCTCTACCTTCATTATACATTGCACAAACACACATGTAATTTTTTGGAATTTTTCTTTTATCGTTTTCTAATTTGCTCCCATTTAAAACCCATTTTCCACCATTTTTTGTATTTTTCTCTATTTTATTCAATAAAAAATGACTAGAAATTAAGATTGATTGTGGGATGTGGCCCTTAGTTTCTTGACAGCAAAATTTTAGGATTTTATAGGTATTATGTCTCATATTTTCCATTTATTTTGCAAAAAACCCCATTTTTACCCCTTAAACGCGTGTTTTCGAGTTTTACCCCATTAATTTCAGCCGTATCACTTATGATTTTCTGATTTTCTAATTATTAACTAATAGAACTCATTGTAAACAACAACATAATGCATAATCAGCCCATGGGAACAATATTTCATCAACCGAATAGCATAAAAACTCATTTTTTTCATAAAAATTGAATTGCCGCTTAGGCTTTGTGTCTCGGGATCTCGGTTTTGCTACGGGACTGCGTGTCAACCCTCATCCAATGTCCAGCATCTTTAAAATCAGCAATCTTCATGTCTTCATTGATCTAGAAGCAATTCGGTCTCATCCGGACAAGCTTTCCTTTACCATTCTTCATTTTCCTCTTCCACACAAGAACATCCCCTTAGGGGAGAGAGAGGGAGGAGAGAGAAATAATAAAATCAGATTTCTTCATCCAAGCCATCATTGCACGAGTGAAGAGCGGCGAAATGCATACAAAAGGGAATCAAGGCCCATGATCACTTGGGTGGGTTGTTTGTAGGCTGCATCCTCCATCTCCAAGCATTGGGCGCAAAAATCAGTGCTATTTTTCTCACGCTCTCTTTTCCTTTATCTCTCCACGTTTTTTGATGGCCCCTAAACTCAAAAATTGAAGGGGGGTTAAAATTCCCCCAAAGGGCACCCCTTTTGGCCCTCTCAAATGTCCACCTTTTCATATCTTGCCCCTTTTGTGGCCATTTTCCCGTCCTGGCTCCGATTTGAGTGTTGTAAATTTCTACACGTCCAGCTTGACATCTCGCATCGCCTCACACGACAGTCTAAAAATTTATCAAAAATCCACAAGTGTCGCTCGGGCGCCTTTTAAGAGTCGTATTTCACTTGGTACTTAAAATTGTCCTAGCTGGAGCTGCCGCCTTTCATGTTAAATATTTCTCCCCTAAATTCTAGATTTTTTAGCAAATTTTAGGCACATCCCGAGCTTAAAACTCCGCTCTCATTGGCAACCACGGGATAGGGCGACTCAGCCTGTCGAATCCCAGAGTAGATCTGCACAAAACAACCAAAGAAAGCATCAAGCTGATACAAAAGAGATACATATTAAAACATAGCACAACACTCACCCTATCCCCTGACAAAACCAAGGCATGAAACCCACAAGGATTAGGCCTAGCATAATCTGATAGAAGGTCCGAAGCTAGCCACTAACCGAGTGCTCCAACATGGCCAAACTAAAAAGAACTATCAAAGAAGTCGCCCTAAGTGGTGGTCTGAACTACCTACCTAACTAGGGACAACACAACTAGGAGCTCCTACTAGGTGATGACTCCTATAGCCTAATCAAGAAGTATTTCTTTTTCAGCACATTTTTTCTTTTAGGGTTTTATGTTCCCTATACTTGGGCATGTAAAAAGGAGGGAGCTGAGCATAGTGACGCAAGGAGAACACGGCATGGGCCTCAGGTCCTATCTCAGTACCCAAGAACCTACTAAGCCCTTGCAAGGCGACACTTAATCCTTTTCTAATGCTCACTTTTATTTTCGCTCCACCAACCTTCCTTATTTTCTTCTTTTCCAGCAAGACGCCACCCCTAGGAAGACAAGGCATCGGCCCCGGGTTTGACTTGTTTCCAAGAACCTACCAGGCCTTCACAAGGCAATGATAAACTGCTTGTAAATTTTCCTTTCTTTCCTTTTCTATTTTTATAGGGGTTAGAACCCCTTTTTACACACCTTTGTATATATTTATTATCTTGTGAGATATTCAGGGTTTCTTTTCATCATCATTATTTCTTTCTGGAAGGCTTCTCTAAGTACCTCACAACTAACAAGAACTCCTAGAACGACAACCTAGAAGGCTAGCAAAACAGGGTCACTAGGACTCCCTTCGAAAACAAGTCTTTCAATGCTTGACAATGTCTTTACAGGAGGCAACGACTACTTAGACCTCCCTTCAAACATACTTAACCTGAACCTGGGACTTCATGCCTTGGACTTTATTCCCCAAAAGAAAGGAAAAACCCCTTACAAGTACATAGACACATAGAGCATAAAAACACGGTACTCGAAAAGGAGAGATATCACCTAGATAGGGCAACAAGAAGCTTGCACGCAACAAAAGGCTCTTTCCAAGCTCTTCTTCGAATCTGTCTAGCACAAGACTAAAACAAGAAACCATTAACCGCACCTGCACTAAACAGACGACTGGCCCTCTTGTCCTAATGAAATAAAGCACTTCACTACAAAACTTGATCGGCCCTCTTGGCCTAATGAAATAAAGCACTTCACTACAAAACTTGATCGGCCCTCTTGGCCTAACGAAATAAGGATGTCATATCCAAAGCAGCTAGCCTTCCTAGCTTAAAACTAGAAAGGTCATTTTAGTCCATGTAATACTGATGTCCTTGGCATATACATCACACCCTATTAGCCTACCGAGAGTGCCAAGGATAGCATACTAGAGGTCTAATAGCCCCATGCTACTCATGCAAGTTAGCTAAATGCTTGATCTTGTGGCTTTTGATCTTAGGTTTTTTTTTTTTAGAGATACAAGTCCAAGCCTTTCCACAAATAACTCATCAATAAGGCCGATACCTTCTTGAACACTATGAGCTGAATGAACGGCCTCAGTGGCTCCTTTGGGAGAAAGAATCATAGCTTTGTACTCATTCGAACCTCCCCTATTCAGGTTTTCACATAAATCAATGTTGCGACCCAAACTAGGTAGAGCTTCAAGCCTAGGCACATCACATGGGTGTATCCCAAGGCATTGTATATTGTCAGATGTATATCTAGTCTTATCCTTTTGGGGGTTCGACAAAATATATCCAGATGGGATCCTTGGCCTTGCATCCGACACTTCTGCCACACTTTTGGAGATTTTGGGTCTCCAAACCCATCTCACATTTCCCTTAATATTCTTGCATTCCCTCAATTTGTTGCATTGGTCTAACGAACTCAATGCAAACTTATCCCTATGGCCAAATGGCCTCACATCCTTATGACCTTTGTGAAGCACAGGTGGACTTTTAGCATTTTTCATCCTTTTACAAAAGATGCATTTACTTGTTTACGTCCATACTGAAAATTTTTCCCCATAATAACCATGCTTTTACTGAAGGGAACAACATCCACCCGGAAGCATGATTCCACCACCAAAGGTCTCTCAAGAGCCTTACTAGCAACATAATTAGAACCACACACAGAATGCTTATCAACACTCATAGGCCCATTGGTTCTATCAATGTTGCCATCACAACTACCTCTTGTGGAAGTATTGCAAGCCCTAATGGGACTTACATGGCTTGGAACCTTTTCACTGATACGCATGTCATTACTACGCATAGGATGGCCATTTTCTGCTTTGAGATTTTGGCCACCAAGGTTCCCCTCATAGGATGTCTTGGTATCAACAAGTGAGTTGTCTTCTTACAGAAATGATTGGAAGCTAGGATGCACTTGTATTGAGTGGGGAAAACTCCAAAAGTTTTCCCAACATCTCTGAATATGACCCTCATAATCAATGGCATGCATTTTTGCTTCCTTTAATGACTTAGGATTCCGTAGTTCCACTTGGATTTGCGTATTAATCTCTAAGCCACTCAGAAAGAGCTCACATAGCACATCATCTGGTAGTGCATTGGTTCTTCTTGGCCAAAGCCTAAGAGTACTATCAAAGGCTCTAGCATACTCTTTAACAGATGGATAAGACTCCTGTCTAGACTGCATAAGCTGCCCTAAGACCTGAATCATAGGGAGCATCTTTTCATACTCATCTAGAAATCTATCACAAGACTCCTCAAATGATTTGATCAACCCTCTTAGGAGACTCCACTACCATTTCCTTGCCTCTCCCTTTAGAGTACTTGGGAATACGAGCACCCCATATATATCGTCGGACCCACTTGCAATGCAAGTTAGGCCATATTCTCTTCAATGAATCATCGGATCCTCATTTGGCAACCCATAAAACACTGGGAGATCCCTATAAAGCGGAGGACATTTGGTTCTCCCCTTTGGGATCAACATCGGGTCATTAAAATCTTCATATTCATCATGATCTGGGTCCAGCCTCTTAGGATCTTTAACCTCTTCCATCCCCGCCCATTTCGGTATAGGGAGGCTATTACCCTCATTGACATCCCTTTCTGCCCACTCACTGAGTGATCTAGGGAGTCCTATAAATTTCAACATGTCCTTTTGATCCCCTCTTAGAGGGTCTTCCATACCTTTCCCTTTAAAAGGAAAGTCCATAACAGGTTTATATAAGAGCTTTTGGTCCTTATCTAAAGTAGATTTATCATGAACACTTCTTAAAACTTGGGAACCGTGCCTTTTAAGCAACGGTTTTTCCTTGACAACTAGTGCTTCTAACATCCTTGTGATGCCTACTATGTCGTCATGGTGGCCCATTACACGGGATGTTTCAGCCACAAGCATATTCCATTGTACATCAGCACTTTCCCATGGCATCATGGCTTTAGCATGATAACTTGTTAATGCCATAACTACCCTAGTTTCCAATATGCTTGTTTCATGCCCTCTAGGTAAATATGATTTCTCTTGGGTAGGGACCACACCAAGGCGAACCTCGGCCCATGCCATCGTACTAGAGGATGGGGTAACCACTAATGGGCTACTCTTTTCATCACGTAAATTATCTTCTACAGAGGACTCATGCTCTACATAACTAACTAAGTCCATTAGTAAGTTTTGTATGGGAAAAGCCAAGTTTTTCCATCCTTGAACAAACCCCATTTAATGCATGATTTAGGGTCCCTTGAAACCATAGATTCGAAATCCACCACTTATAAGCAGCTCCCGGCAGACGCACCACTGATGGGACCTAAACTGCGCCAGCATTGGCTATGGCACTAGCCGGAGCTCATGCTCATGACACACAAACATCCTCACGGCCTCGCGGACCAGGGGCGTCAATCTTATGCTGAAGGACAAACTGCCCTAAAGCTTAATTCATGCATTTATAGTTTATAGTCCAACGTTCCCTTAAACTCCTCAGAGGGAGAACCCTTACATATTGGCAATGCCACGATTACATACATGGAGGCAACCTCTCGGTAGAAACAACGCAACCCCACTGGAGCTCTCCTAGATCGCAGGGATTGGCCCTTTGATGCGCTACTAAACATATAACACAAATGAACACAAACTCCTCTCTTTTATATTTCTCGTATTTCCAGGAGATATACCATGCTTCCTCACTTAACAGATCCTTAAGAAACCAACCTTCTATCCTACAACAAGGAATAACCTCACACTCTCAATCGTGGGTCAAAGTTCTAAGAAAACAATTGCTATGCAATCCAGGAGATTTTTCTTCGATACCATGAACCATGCATAGTGCATAATGTGAATGGTTTAGTGCAAAAACAGGAGAAAATCAGCATTGTGCATTGTGCAAAACCAATCTTTTCATGATTCTCATGCTAATGTTTATGTACTGCAAAGAGAAAAGACACCGAACCTTATGCTCATGCTGTCTTTCCCTTTATTTTAAAACAACGTCCTATAGGCATGATGCAACACATAAATCACATTTAAGATTATACTTTGACGCTCAACCTCACCTCTCACCCTACCGTTTAATGTTTTGCATTCATTGATAGGTGAAAGGATCGTTTTATGTGTATTTCCTTATAAATAAAACGATAAACACGGATGGAAACATAGAAATGAGGGTAAACCGAGGCCAACCTCATGCTCTACCTTCATTATACATTGGACAAACACACATGTAATTTTTGATGGAATTTTTCTTTTACCGTTTCCTAATTTTCTCGCATTTATAACCCATTTTCCACCATGTTTTGGTATTTTTTTCTCTATTTTATTCAATAAAAAATGCCATTTTTACCCCTTAAACATGTGTTTTACAGGTTTAACCCCATTAATTTCAACCATATCACTTATGATTTTCTGATTTTCTGATTATAAACTGATAAAACTCATAGCAAACAACAACACAATGCATAATCAACCCATGGGAACAATATTTCATCAACCAAATAGCATAAAAACTCATTTTTTCTTCATAAATATTGAATTACTGGTTAGGCTTTGTGTCTCGAGATCTCGGTTTTGCTACAGGACTACATGGCAACCCTCATTCAATGTCCAGCATCTGAAAATCAACAATCTTCATGTCTTCATTGATCCGGAAGCAATCTGGTCTCATCCGGACAAGCTTTCCTTCACCATTCTTCATTTTCCTCTTCCACACAAGAACAGCCTCTTAGGGGAGAGAGAGGGAGGAGAGAGAAAGACTAAAATCAGAGTTCTTAATCCAAGTCATCATTGCGTGAGTGAAGAGCGGCGAAATGATCAGCATACAGAAGGGAATCAAGGCCCATGATCACTTGGGTGGGTTGTTTGCAGGCTGCATCCTCCATCTCCAAGAATTGGGCGCAAAAATCGGTGCCATGTTTCTCACGCCCTCTTCTCCTTTCTCTCTCCACGTTTTTTGATGGCCCCCAAACTCAAAAATTGAAGGGGGGTTAAAATCCCCCCAAAGGGCACCCCTTTTGGCCCTCTCAAATGTCCACCTTTTCATATCTTGCCCCTTTTGTGGCCATTTCCCCGTCCTGGCTCCGATTTGAGTGCTGTAAATTTTTGTGCATCCAGCTTGACATCTCACATCGGCCGGCCACTCCTGACAAACCCCACCACAGTCTGAAAAATTATCAAAAATCCACAAGTGTCGCTCGGGCACCTTTTAAGAGTTGTATCTCACTTGGTGCTTAAAATCGTCCAAGTTGGAGTCACCGCCTTCGATGTTAAATATTTTTTCCCTAAATTCCAAAATTTTTAGAAAATTTTAGGCACATCCGGAGCTCAAAACTCCACTCTCATTGGCGACCACAGGATAGGGCGACTCAGCCCGTCGAATCCCACAGTAGATCTGCACAAAACAACCAAAGGAAGCATCAAGCTGATACAAAAGAAATACATATTAAAACATAGCACAACACTCACCCTACCCCCTGACAAAACCAAGGCATGAAACCCACAAGGAGTAGGCCTAGCATAATCTGATAGAAGGTCCGAAGCTAGCCACTAAACCGACTGCTCCAAGACGACCAAAGTGAAAAGAACTATCAAATAGGTCGCCCTAAGTTGTGGTCTCAACTACCTACCTAACTAGGGACAACAAAACTAGGAGCTCCTATTACGCGAGGACTCCTATAGCCTGATCAAGAAGTATTTTTTTTTCAGCACATTTCTTCTTTTAGGGTTTTATGTTCCCCATACTCGGGTATGTAAAAAGGAGGGAGCTGAGCGTAATGATCCAAGGAGAACAGGGCATCGGCCTTAGGTCCTATCTGGTACCCAAGAACCTACCTAAGAACTTAATCATTTTCTAACACTCACTTTTATATTCGCTCCAACCTTCCTTATTTTTCTCTTTTTCAGCAAGAGGCCACCCCTAGGAAGACAAGGCATCGGCCGCGGGTCTAACTTGTCCCTAGGAACCTAACAGGCCTTCACAAGGCGATGATCAACTGCTTATAACTTTTCCGTTCTTTCCATTTCAATTTTTATAGGGGTTAGAACCCCTTTTTACACACCTTTGTATATATTTATTATCTTGTGAGATATTCAGGGTATCTTTTCATCATCATTATTTTCTTCTCGCAGGCTTCTTTAACTACCTCACAACTAACAAGAACTCCTAGAACGGCTGCCTAGCAGGCTAGCAGAACACGGTCACTAGGACTCCCTTCGAAAATAGGTCTTTCAATGCTTAACAATGTCTTTACAGGAGGCAACGACTACTTAGACCTCCCTTCAGAAATACTTAACCTGAACCTGGGACTTCATGCCTTGGACTTTGGTCCCCAACAAGAAAGGAAAAACCCCTTACAAGTACACAGACACATAGAGCATAAAAACACTGTACTCGAAAAGGAGAGATATCACCTGGATAGGGCCACGAGAAGCTTCCACGCAACAAAAGGCTCCTTCCAAGCTCTTCTTCGAACCTGTCTAGCACAAGACTAAAACAAGAAACCATTAACCACACCTGCACTATACAGACGGCTGGCCCTCTTGGCCTAATGAAATAAAGCACTTCACTACAAAACTTGATCGGCCCTCTTGGCCTAACAAAATAAGGACGTAATATCCAAAGCAGTTAGCCTTCCTAGCTTAAAACTAGAAAGGTCATTTTAGTCCATGTAATATTCATGCTTTCCCAACATCTCTGAATGTGACCCTCATAATTAATGGCATGCATTTTTGCTTCCTTTACCGACTTAGGATTCCGCAGTTCCACTTGGATTTGCGTATTAATCTCTAAGCCACTCAGAAAGAGTTCACATAGCACATCATCTAGTAGTGCACTAGATCTTCTTTGCAAAAGCCTAAGAGTACTATCAAAGGCTCTAGCATACTCTTTAACAAACGGATAAGACTCTTGTCTAAACTGCATAAGCTGCCTAAGTCCTGAATCATAGGGAGCGTCTTTTCATACTCATCTAGAAATCTATCACAAGACTCCTCAAATGATTTGATCGACCCTCTTGGGAGGCTCAAGTACCATTTCCTTGCCTCTCCCTTTAGAGTACTTGGGAATACGAGCATCCGATGTATATCGTTGAATCCACTTGCAATGTAATTTAGGCCATATTCTCTTCAATGAATCATCAGATCCTCATTTGGCAACCCATAAAACACTGGGAGATCCCTATAAAAAGGAGGACATTTGGTTCTTTCCTTTGGGATCAACACCAGATCATTAAAATCTTCATATTCATATGATCTGGGTCCAGCCTCTTAGGATCTTTAACATCTTCCATCCCCGCCCTTTTCGATGTAGGGAGGTTATTACCCTCATTGACATCCCTTTCTGCCAACTCACTGAGTGGTCTAGGGAGTCCTATAAATTTCAACATGTCCTTTTGATCCCATCTTAAAGGGTCTTCCATACCTTTCCCTTTAAAAGGAAACTCCATAACAAGTTTATATAAGAGCTTTTGGTCCTTATCTAAAGTAGATTTATCATTACCACTTCTTAAAACTTGGGAACCGTGCCTTTTAAGCAACGGTTTTCCCTTGAAAACTAGGGCTTCTAACATCCTTGTGATGCCTACTATGTCATCATGGTGGCCCATTACACGGGATGTTTCAGCCACAAGCATATTCCATCGTATATCAGCACTTTCCCATGCTATCATGGCTTTAGCATGATAACTTGTTGATGCCATAACTACCCTAGTTTCCAACATGCTTGTTTCATGCCCTCTAGGTTGATGGATGGTTAAAGATGATTTCTCTTGGGTAGGGACCACACCAAGGCGAACCTCGGCCCATGCCATCGTATTAGAGGATGGGGTAACCACTAATGGGCTACTCTTTTCATCACATAAATTATATTCTGTAGAGGACTCATGCTCTACATAACTAACTAAGTCCATTAGTAAGTTTTGTATGGGAAAAGCCAAGTTTTTCCATCCTTGAACAAACCCCATTTAATGGATGATTTAGGGTCCCTTGAAACCCTAGATTCGAAAACCGCCACTTATAGGCAACTCCCGGACGCACCACTGATGGGACCTAAAATGCGCCGGCACTGGCTATGAAACTAGTTGGACCTCATGCTCATGACACACAAACACCCTCATGGCCTCCTGGACCACGAGTGTCAATCTAATGCTGAAGGACAAACTTTCCTAAAGCTTAATTCATGCGTTTATAGTTTATAGTCCAACGTTCCCTTAAACTCCTCAAAGGGAGAACCCTTACACATTGGCAATGCCACGATCACATACATGGAGGCAACCTCTCGGTAGAAACAATGCGGCTCCACTGCAGCTCTCCTACATCGCAGGGATTGGCCCTTTGATGCGCTACTAAACATATAACACAAACGAACACAAACTCCTCTCTTTTATATTTCTCGTATTTCTAGGAGATATACCATGCTTCCTCACTTAACAATCCCTTAGGAAATCGACCCTCTATCCTACAGCAAGGGATAACCTCACACCAATCGTGGGTCAAAGTTCTAAGAAAACAATTGCTATGTAGTCCAAGAGATTTTTCTTCGATACCATGAACCATGCATAGTGCATAATGTGAATGGTTTAGTGCACAAACATGAGAAAATCAGCATTGTGCATCGTGCAAAACCAATCTTTTCATGATTTTCATGCTAACGTTTATGTACTGCAAAGAGAAAAGATATCGAGCCTTACGCTCATGATGCCTTTCCCTTTATTTTAAAACAACGTCCTATAGGCATGATGCAACACATAAATCATATTTAAGATTATACTTTGACGCTCAACCTCCCCTCTCACCCTACCATTTAATGATTTGCATTCATTGATAGGTGAAATGATCGTTTTATGTGTATTTCCTTATAAAGAAAACGATAAACATGGACTGAAACATAGAAATGAGGGTAAACTGAGGCCAACCTCATGCTCTACCTTCATTATACATTACACAAACACACATGTAATTTTTTGGACTTTTTCTTTTACCGTTTCTTAATTTTCTCCCATTTAAAACCCATTTTCCACCATTTTTTGTATTTCTCCTCTATTTTATTCAATAAAAAATGACTCGAAATTAAGATTGATTGTGGGCTATAACCTTTAGGTTCCTTGACAGTAAAATTTCAGGGTTTTATAGGTATTATGTCATATTTCCCATTTATTTTGCAAAAAACCCCATTTTTACCCCTTAGACGAGTGTTTTATAGGTTTTACCCCATTAATTTCAGCCACATCACTTATGATTTTATGGTTTTTTTATTATAAATTGATAAAACTCATACCAAACAACAACATAATGCATAATCAGCCCATGGGAACAATATTTTATCAACCAAATAGTATAAAAACTTATTTTTTCTTCATAAAAATTGAATTACCGCTTAGGCTTTGTGTCTCTGGATCTCGGTGTTGCTACAGCACTGCATGTCAGCCCTCATTCAATGTTCAGCATCTGCAAAATCAGCAATATTCATGTCTTCATTGATCCGGAAGCAATCCGGTCTCATCCGGACAAGCTTGCTTTGACCATTCTTCATTTTCCTCTTCCACACAAGAACAGCCCCTTAGGGGAGAGAGACGGAGGAGAGAGAAAGACTAAAATCAGAGTTCTTCATCCAAGCCATCATTGCGCGAGGGAAGAGCGACGAAATGATCAACATACAGAAGGGAATCAAGGCCCATGATCACTTGGGTGGGTTGTTTGCAGGCTGCATCCTCCATCTCCAAGAATTGGGCGCAAAAATCGGCGCCATTTTTCTCACGCTCTCTTCTCCTTTCTCTATCCACGTTTTTGATGGCCCCAAAACTCAAAAATTGAAGGGGGGTTAAAATTCCCCCAAAGGGCACCCCTTTTGGCCCTCTCAAATGTCCACCTTTTCGTATCTTGCCCCTTTTGTGACCATTTCCCCGTCCTGTCTTCGATTTGAGTGCTGTAAATATCTACGCATCCGGCTTGATATCTTGCATTGGCTGGCACCTCCTGAGAATGCACAGGGCAGTCTGAAAAATTATAAAAAATCCACAAGTGTCGCTCGGGCGCCTTTTAAGAGTCGTATTTCACTTGGTGCTTAAAATCATCCTAGCTGGAGCCGCCGCATTCCATGTTAATATTTTTTACCTAAATTCCATATTTTTTAGCAAATTTTAGGCACATCCCGAGCTCAAAACTCCGCTCTCATTGGTGACCATGGGATAGGGCAACTTAGCCCGTCGAATCCCACAGTAGATCTGCACAAAACAACCAAAGGAAGCATCAATCTGATACAAAAGAAATACATATTAAAACATAGCACAACACTCACCCTATCCCCTAACAAAATCAATGCATGAAACCCACAAGGAGTAAGCCTAGCATAATCTCATAGAAGATCCGAAGCTAGCCACTAACCGACTGCTCCAACATGGCCAAACTAAAAAGAACTATAAAAAAAGTTACCCTAAGTAGTGGTCTCAACTACCTACCTAACTAGGGACAACACAACTAGGAGTTCCTACTAGGCGATGACTCCTATAGCCTGATCAAGAAGTATTTCTTTTTCAACACATTTCTTCTTTTAGGGTTTTATGTTCCCCATACTTGGGTATGTAAAAAGGAGGGAGCTGAGCACAGTGACCCAACGAGAGTAGGGCATCGGCCTCAGGTCCTATCTCGGTACCCAAGAACCTACCAAGCCCTTGCAAAGCGACACTTAATCCCTTTCTAACGCTCACTTTTATTTTCGCTCCAACCTTCCTTATTTTCTTCTTTTCCAGCAAGACGCCACCGCAAGGAAGACAAGCAATAGGCCCCGGGTCTGACTTGTTTCCAAGAACCTACCAGGCCTTCACAAGGCAATGATCAACTGCTTATAACTTTTCCTTTCTTTCCATTTCTATTTTTATAGGGGTTAGAACCCCTTTTTACACACCTTTGTATATATTTATTATCTTGTGGGATATTCAGGGTTTCTTTTCATCATCATTATTTTCTTCTCGCAGGCTTCTCTAATTGCCTCACAACTAACAAGAACTCCTAGAACGGCTGCCTAGCAGGCTAGCAGAACATGCTCACTAGGACTCCCTTCGAAAATAGGTCTTTCAATGCTTAACAATGTCTTTACAGGAGGCAATGACTACTTAGACCTCCCTTCATACATACTTAACCTGAACCTGGGACTTCATGCCTTGGACTTTGGTCCCCAACAAGAAAGGAAAAACCCCTTACAAGTACACAGACACATAGAGCATAAAAACATGGTACTCGAAAATGAGAGATATCACCTAGATAGGGCCACGAGAAGCTTCCATGCAACAAAAGGCTCCTTCCAAGCTCTTCTTCGAACCTGTCTAGCACAAGACTAAAACAAGAAACCATTAACCGCACCTGCACTAAACAGACGACTGGCCCTCTTGGCCTAATGAAATAAAGCACTTCACTACAAAACTTGATCAGCCCTCTTGGCCTAACGAAATAAGGACATAATATCCAAAGCAATTAGCCTTTCTAGCTTAAAACTAGAAAGGTCATTTTAGTCCATGTAATATTCATGTTTTCCCAACATCTCTGAATGTGACCCTCATAATTAATGGCATGCATTTTTGCTTCCTTTAACGACTTAGGATTCCACAGTTCCACTTGGATTTGTGTATTAATCTCTAAGCCACTCAGAAAGAGCTCACATAGCACATCATCTAGTAGTGCACTAGATCTTCTTGGCGAAAGCCTAAGAGTACTATCAAAGGCTCTAGCATACTCTTTAACAGACGGATAAGACTCCTGTCTAAACCGCATAAGCTGCTTAAGACCTGAATCATAGGGAGCTTCTTTTCATACTCATCTAGAAATCTAGCACAAGACTCCTCAAATGATTTGATCGACCCTCTTGGGAGGCTCAAGTACCATTTCCTTGCCTCTCCCTTTAGAGTACTTGGGAATACGAGCATCCGATGTATATCGTCAAACCCACTTGCAATGTAGGTTAGGCCATATTCTCTTCAATGAATCATCGGATCCTCATTTGGCAACCCATAAAACACTGGGAGATCCCTATAAAAAGGAGGACATTTGGTTCTTTCCTTTGGGATCAACACCGGGTCATTAAAATCTTCATATTCATATGATCTGGGTCCAGCCTCTTAGGATCTTTAACCTCTTCCATCCACACCCTTTTCGGTGTAGGGAGGTTATTACCCTCATTGACATCCCTTTCTGCCAGCTCACTAAGTGGTATAGGGATTCCTATAAATTTCAACATGTCCTTTTAATCCCCTCTTAGAGGGTCTTCCATACCTTTCCCTTTAAAAGGAAAGTCCATAACAGGTTTATATAAGAGCTTTTGGTCCTTATCTAAAGCAGATTCATCATTACCAGTTCTTAAAAGTTGGGAACTCTGCCTTTTAAGCAATGTTTTTCCCTTGACAACTAGGGCTTCTAACATCCTTGTGATGCCTACTATGTCGTCATGGTGGCCCATTACACGAGATGTTTGCACTTTCCCATGGCATCATGGCTTTAGCATGATAACTTGTTGATGCCATAACTACCCTAGTTTCCAACATGCTTGTTTCATGCCCTCTAGGTTGATGGATGGTTAAACATGATTTCTCTTGGGTAGAGACCACACCAAGGCGAACCTCGGCCCATGCCATCGTATTAGAGGATGGGGTAACCACTAATGGGCTACTCTTCTCATCACATAAATTATCTTCTGCACAGCACTCATGCTCTACATTACTAACTAAGTCCATTAGTAAGTTTTGTATGGGGAAAGCCAAGTTTTTCCTTTCTTGAACAAACCCCATTTAATGGATGATTTATGGTCCCTTGAAACCCTAGATTTGAAAATCGCCACTTATAGGCAGCTCCTGGCAAACGCACCACTGATGGGACCTAAAATAAGCCGGCACTGGCTATGGAACTAGTCAGATCTCATGCTCATGACACACAAACACCCTCACGGCCTCGCGGACCAGGAGCGTCAATCTAATGCTGAAGGACAAACTACCCTAAAGATTAATTCATGCGTTTATAGTTTATAGTCCAACGTTCCCTTAAACTCCTCAAAGGGAGAACCCTTACACATTGGCAATGCCACGATCACATACATGGAGGCAACCTCTCGGTAGAAACATCATAGCCCCACTGTAGCTCTCCTACATCGCAGGGATTGGCCCTTTGATGCGCTACTGAACATATAACACAAACGAACACAAACTCCTCTTTTATATTTCTCATATTTCTAGGAGATATACCATGCTTCCTCACTTAACAGTCCCTTAGGAAACCGACCCTCTATCCTACAGCAAGGGATAACCTCACACTCTCAATCGTGGGTCAAAGTTCTAAGAAAACAATTGCTAAGCAGTCCAAGAGATTTTTCTTCTATACCATGAACCATGCATAGTGCATAATGTGAATGGTTTAGTGCACAAACAGGAGAAAATCAGCATTGTGCATCGTGCAAAACTAATCTTTTCATGATTTTCATGCTAACATTTATATATTGCAAAGAGAAAAGATATCGAGCCTTACGCTCATGCTACCTTTCCCTTTATTTTAAAACAATGTCCTATAGGCATGATGCAACACATAAATCAGATTTAAGATTATACTTTGACGCTCAACCTCCCCTCTCACCCTACCCTTTAATGTTTTGCATTCATTGATAGATGAAAGGATCGTTTTATGTGTATTTCGTTATAAAGAAAACGATAAACACGGTTGAGAACATAGAAACGAGGGTAAATCGAGGCCAACCTCATGCTCTACCTTTGTTATACATTGCACAAACACACATGTAATTTTTTGGAATTTTTATTTTGCCGTTTCCTAATTTTCTTCCATTTAAAACCCATTTTCCACCATTTTTTGGTATTATTCCTCTAATTTATTCAATAAAAAATTACTAAAAATTAAGATTGATTCTAGACTGTGGCCTTTCAGTTTCTGGACAGCAAAATTTTAGGGTTTTATAGGTATTATGTCTCATATTTTCCATTTATTTTGGAAAAAACCCCAATTTTACCCCTTAAATGCGTGTTTTACAGGTTTTACCCCATTAATTTCAGCCATATCACTTATTATTTTCTGATTTTCTGATTATAAATTGATAAAACTCATAGCAAACAACAACTTAATCCATAATCAGCCCATGGGAACAATATTTCATCAACCAAATAGCATAAAAACTCATGTTTTCTTCATAAAAATTGAATTACCGCTTAGGCTGTGTCTCGGGATCTCAGTTTTGCTACACGACTACGTGTCAACCCTCATTCAATGTTCACCATCTTCAAAATCAGCAATCTTCATGTCTTCATTGATCCGGAAGCAATCCGGTCTCATACGGACAAGCTTTCCTTTACCATTCTTCATTTTCCTCTTCCACATAAGAACAACCCCTTAGGGGAGAGAGAGGGAGGCGAGAGAAAGATTAAAATCAGAGTTCTTCATCCAAGCCATCATTGCGAGAGCGAAAAGTGGCAAAATGATCAGCATATAGAAGGGAATCAAGGCCTATGATCACTTGGGTGGGTTGTTTGCAGGCTGCATCCTCCATCTCCAAGAATTGGGTGCAAAAATCGGCTCCATTTTTCTCATTTTCTTGGCCAAAGCCTAAGAGTACTATCAAAGGCTCTAGCATACTCTTTAACAAACGGATAAGACTCCTGTCTAAACTGCATAAGCTGCCTAAGACCTGAATCATAGGGAGCTTCTTTGCATACTCATCTAGAAATCTATCACAAGACTCCTCAAATGATTTGATCGACCCTCTTGGGAGGCTCCAGTACCATTTCCTTGCCTCTCCCTTTAGAGTACTTGGGAATATGAGCATCCGATGTATATCGTCGAACCCACTTGCAATGCAAGTTAGGCCATATTCTCTTCAATGAATCATCGGATCCTCATTTGGCAACCCATAAAACACTGGGAGATCCCTAGAAAGAGGACATTTGGTTCTCCCCTTTGGGATCAACACCGGGTCATTAAAATATTCATATTCATCATGATCTGGGTCCACTCTCTTAGGATCTTTAACCTCTTCCATCCCCGCCCATTTCCGTGTAGGGAGGTTATTACCCTCATTGACATCCCTTTCTGCCAACTCACTGAGTGGTCTAGGGAGTCCTATAAATTTCAACATGTCCTTTTGATCCCCTCTTAGAGGGCCTTCCATACCTTTTCCTTTAAAAGAAAAGTCCATAACAGGTTTATATAAGAGCTTTTGGTCCCTATCTAAAGCAAATTTATCATTACCACTTATTAAAACTTAGGAATCGTGCCTTTTAAGCAACAATTTTCCCTTGACAACTAGGGCTTCTAACATCCTTGTGATGCCTACTATGTCATCATGGTGGCCCATTACACGGGATGTTTCAGCCACAAGCATATTCCATCCTATATCAGCACTTTCCCATGGTATCATGGCTTTAGCATGATAACTTGATGCCATAACTACCCTAGTTTCCAACATGCTTGTTTCATGCCCTCTAGGTTGATGGATGGTTAAACATGATTTCTCTTGGGTAGAGACCACACCAAGGCGAACCTCGACCCATGCTATCGTATTAGAGGATGGGGTAACCACTAATGGGCTACCCTTTTCATCACATAAATTATCTTCTGTAGAGGACTCATGCTCTACATAACTAACTAAGTCCATTAGTAAGTTTTCTATGGGGAAAGCCAAGTTTTCCATCCTTGAACAAACCCCATTTAATGGATGATTTAGGGTCCCTTGAAACCCTAGATTCAAAAACCGCCACTTATAGGCAACTCCCGGCAGACGTACCACTGACGGGACCTAAAATGGGCAGGCATTGGCTATGGCACTAGTCGGACCTCATGCTCATGACACACAAACACCCTCACGGCCTCGCGGACCAGGAGCGTCAATCTAATGCTGAAGGACAAACTGCCCTAAAGCTTAATTCATGCGTTTATAGTTTATAGTCCAACATTTCCTTGAACTCCTCAGAGGGAGAATCCTTACACATTGGAAATGCCACGATCACATACATGGAGGCAACCTCTCGGTAGAAACAATGCGGCTCCACTGCAGCTCTCCTACATCGCAAGGATTGGCCCTTTGATGCGCTACTAAACATATAACACAAATGAACACAAACTCCTCTCTTTTATATTTCTCGTATTTCCAGGAGATATACCATGCTTCCTCACTTAACAGTCCCTTAGGAGACCGACCCTCTATCCTACGGCAAGGGATAACCTCACACTCTCAATCGTGGGTCAAAGTTCTAAGAAAACAATTGCTATGCAGTCCAAGAGATTTTTCTTCGATACCATGAACCATGCATAGTGCATAATGTGAATGGTTTAGTGCACAAACATGAGAAAATCAGCATTGTGCATCGTGCAAAACCAATCTTTTCATGATTTTCATGCTAACGTTTATGTACTGCAAAGAGAAAAGATACCAAGCCTTACGCTCATGCTGCCTTTCCCTTTATTTTAAAACAATATCCTATAGGCATGATGCAACACATAAATCAGATTTAAGATTATACTTTGACGCTCAACCTCCCCTCTCACCCTACCGTTTAATGTTTTGCATTCATTGATATAAGTGAAAGGATTGTTTTATGTGTATTTCCTTATAAAGAAAACGATAAACACGGATGGAAACATAGAAACGAGGGTAAACCGAGGCCAACCTCATACTCTACCTTCATTATACATTGCATAAACACACATGTAATTTTTTGGAATTTTTCTTTTACCGTTTCCTAATTTTCTCCCATTTAAAACCCATTTTCCACCATTTTTTGGTATTATTCCTCTATTTTATTCAATGAAAAATGACTAGAAATTAAGATTGATTGCGGAGTGTGGCCATTTAGTTCCTTGACAGCAAGATTTCAGGGTTTTATAGGTATTATGTCTCATATTTCCAATTTATTTTGCAAAAAACCCTATTTTTACCCCTTAAACGTGTGTCTTATGGGTTTTACCCCACTAATTTCAGCCATATCACTTATGATTTTCTAATTTTCTGATTATAAATTGATAAAACTCATAGCAAAGAAGAACATTACGCATAATCAGCCCATGGGAACAATATTTCATCAACCAAATAGCATAAAAACTCATTTTTTCTTCATAAAAATTGAATTACCGCTTAGGCTTTGTGTCTCGGGATCCCGGTTTTACTACGGGACTGCATGTCAGCCCTCATTCAATGTCCAGCATCTTCAGAATCACCAATCTTCATGTCTTCACTGATCCAGAAGCAATCCGGTCTCATTCGGACAAGCTTTCCTTCAACATTCTTCATTTTCCTCTTCCACATAAGAACAACCCCTTAGGGGAGGGAGAGGGAGGAGAGAGAAAGACTAAAATCAGAGTTCTTCATCCAAGCCATCATTGCACAAGCGAAAAGCGGCGAAATGATCAGCATACAGAAGGGAATCAAGGCCCATGATCACTTGGGTGGGTTGTTTGCAGGCTGCATCCTCCATCTCCAAGAAATGGGTGCAAAAATCGGTGCCATTTTTCTCATTTTCTTGGCCAAAGCCTAAGAGTACTATCAAAGGCTCTAGCATACTCTTTAACAGACGGATAAGACTCCTATCTAAACTGCATAAGCTGCCTAAGACCTGAATCATAGGGAGCTTCTTTTCATACTCATCTAGAAATCTATCACAAGACTCCTCAAATGATTTGATCGACCCTCTTGGGAGGCTCCAGTACCATTTCCTTGCCTCTCCCTTCAGAGTACTTGGGAATACGAGCATCCAATGTATATCGTCGAACCCACTTGCAATGCAAGTTAGGCCATATTCTCTTAAATGAATCATCGGATCCTCATTTGGCAACCCATAAAACACTGGTAGATCCCTAGAAAGAGGAGGACATTTGGTTCTCCCCTTTGGGATCAACACCGGGTCATTAAAATCTTCATATTTATCATGATTTGGGTCCAGCCTCTTAGGATCTTTAACCTCTTCCATCCCCGCCCTTTTCGGTGTAGGGAGGTTATTACCCTCATTGACATCCCTTTCTGCCAACTCACTGAGTGGTCTAGGGAGTCCTATAAATTTCAACATGTCCTTTTGATCCCCTCTTAGAGGGTCTTCCATACCTTTCCCTTTAAAAGAAAAGTCCATAACAGGTTTATATAAGAGCTTTTGGTCCTTATCTAAAGTAGATTTATCATTACCACTTCTTAAAACTTAGGAACCGTGCCTTTTAAGCAACGGTTTTCCCTTGACAACTAGGGCTTCTAACATCCTTGTGATGCCTACTATATCATCATGGTGGCCCATTACACGGGATGTTTCAGCCACAAGCATATTCCATCCTATATCAGCACTTTCCCATGGTATCATGGCTTTAGCATGATAACTTGATGCCATAACTACCCTAGTTTCCAACATGCTTGTTTCATGCCCTCTAGGTTGATTGATGGTTAAACATGATTTCTCTTGGGTAGAGACCACACCAAGGCGAACCTCGGCCCATGCCATCGTATTAGAGGATGGGGTAACCACTAATGGGCTACCCTTTTCATCACATAAATTATATTCTGTAGAGGACTCATGCTCTACATAACTAACTAAGTCCATTAGTAAGTTTTCTATGGGGAAAGCCAAGTTTTTCCATCCTTGAACAAACCCCATTTAATGGATGATTTAGGGTCCCTTGAAACCCTAGATTCAAAAACCGCCACTTATAGGCAACTCCCGGCAGACGTACCACTGACGGGACCTAAAATGGGCAGGCATTGGCTATGGCACTAGTCGGACCTCATGCTCATGACACAAACACCCTCACGGCCTCGCAGACCAGGAGCGTCAATCTAATGCTGAAGGACAAACTGCCCTAAAGCTTAATTCATGCGTTTATAGTTTATAGTCCAACATTCCCTTGAACTCCTCGGAGGGAGAACCCTTACACATTGGAAATGCCACGATCACATACATGGAGGCAACCTCTCGGTAGAAACAATGCGGCTCCACTGCAGCTCTCCTACATCGCAAGGATTGGCCCTTTGATGCGCTACTAAACATATAACACAAATGAACACAAACTCCTCTCTTTTATATTTCTCGTATTTCCAGGAGATATACCATGCTTCCTCACTTAGCAGTCCCTTAGGAAACCGACCCTCTATCCTATAGCAAGGGATAACCTCACACTCTCAATCGTGGGTCAAAGTTCTAAGAAAACAATTGCTATGCAGTCCAAGAGATTTTTCTTCGATACCATGAACCATGCATAGTGCATAATGTGAATGGTTTAGTGCACAAACATGAGAAAATCAGCATTGTGCATCGTGCAAAACCAATCTTTTCATGATTTTCATGCTAACGTTTATGTACTGCAAAGAGAAAAGATATCAAGCCTTACGCTCATGCTGCCTTTTCCTTTATTTTAAAACAATATCATATAGGCATGATGCAACACATAAATCAGATTTAAGATTATACTTTGACGCTCAACCTCTCCTCTCACCCTACCGTTTAATGTTTTGCATTCATTGATATAGGTGAAAGGATTGTTTTATGTGTATTTCCTTATAAAGAAAACGATAAACACGGATGGAAACATAAAAACGAGGGTAAACCAAGGCCAACCTCATACTCTACCTTCATTATACATTGCACAAACACACATGTAATTTTTTGGAATTTTTCTTTTACCGTTTCCTAATTTTCTCCCATTTAAAACCCATTTTTCACCATTTTTTGGTATTATTCCTCTATTTTATTCAATAAAAAATGACTAGAAATTAAGATTGATTGCGGACTGTGGCCATTCGGTTCCTTGACAGCAAGATTTTAGGGTTTTATAGGTATTATGTCTCATATTTTCCATTTATTTTGCAAAAAATCCCATTTTTACCTCTTAAACACGTGTTTTAGGGGTTTTATCCCATTAATTTCAGCCATATCACTTATGATTTTCTGATTTTCGGATTATAAACTGATAAAACTCATAGCAAACAAGAACGTAATGCATAATCGGCCTATGGGAACAATATTTCATCAACCAAATAGCATAAAAACTCATTTTTTCTTCATAAAAATTGAATTACCGCTTAGGCTTTGTGTCTCGGGATCCCGGTTTTACTACGGGACTGCGTGTCAGCCCTCATTCAATGTCGAGCATCTTCAAAATCAGCAATCTTCATGTCTTCATTGATCCGGAAGCAATCCGGTCTCATCCGGACAAGCTTTCCTTCACCATTCTTCATTTTCCTCTTCCACACAAGAACAGGCCCTTAGGGGAGAGAGAGGGAGGAGAGAGAAATAATAAAAATAGATTTCTTTATCCAAGCCATCATTGCACGTGCGAAGAGCGGCGAAATGATCAATATACAGAAGGGAATCAAGGCCCATGATCACTTGGGTGGGTTGTTTGCAGGCTGCATCCTCCATCTCCAAGATTTGGGCGCAAAAATTGGCGCCATTTTTCTCAGGTCTCTTCTCCTTTCTCTCTCCACGTTTTTTGATGTCCCCCAAACTCAAAAATTAAAGGGGGGTTAAAATTCCCCCAAAGGGCACTTCTTTTGGCCTTCTCAAATGTCCACCTTTTCATATCTTGCCCCTTTTGTGTCCATTTCCCCGTCTTGGCTCCAATTTGAGTGCTGTAAATTTTTGCGCGTTTGGCTTGACATCTCACATCGGTTGGCGACTCCTGACAGCCTGCACCATAGTCTGAAAATTTATCAAAAATCCGCAAGTGTCGCTCGGGCGCCTTTTAAGAGTCGTATTTCACTTGGTGCTGAAAATCGTCCTAGCTGGAGCTGCCGCCTTCGATGTTAAATATTTTTTCCCTAAATTTTGAAATTTATAGCAAATTTTGGGCACATCTCGAGCTTAAAACTCCGCTCTCATTGGCGACCACAGGATAGGGCGACTCAGCCCGTCGAATCCCATAGTAGATCTGCACAAAACAACCAAAGGAAGCATCAAGCTGATACAAAAGAAATACATATTAAAACATAGCACAACACTCACCCTACCCCCTGAAAAACCAAGGCATGAAACCCACAAGGAGTAGGCCTAGCATAATCTGATAGAATATCCGAAGCTAGCCACTAACCGACTGCTCCAACACGGCCAAACTCAAAAGAACTGAATGGAAGAATGTGGAATGTTTAAGCGATAAGATACATGTTTGGCATGAAGACATAGGCTCTTTGATCTATGATAATAACTCTGTAAGTCAACTTGCAACTCAAAATATATTTTTTACAATTCATTGTATATAGTAGAAAGCCAGAGATTGTAGCACATCCCATTGCCACATTGATTGGTAGCTTGGAGTTGTCAAGAGCATGTAAGTCCAAGATAAAATCTGACATCAATAGTGCTCTAAAACCCACCAAAGGATCCAAAGATGTGCATCTTAGTTGGTTTATTCCATTCTCATTGTTTGCACATTTGTTTGGTTCATGTGACGTTTTGAAGAAAACAAAGATTACTTATCAATGCAAGTGTCCATCCAAGGAATGGATGAGTCAACTATTGGGTGAATCTTGGCAAGTCAAAAGAACACATTTTGATGAGATGATTGAGTGCAAGGTCAATTGATCTGATCTCACATTTAGGTAAAACCTTTTTTACCACTTTGAATGCCTTGATTTACTTGCCATAGGTCTTGCTTAGATCAATTGTTGTGTTAGTCATATTTACTTACCATTATTTTTGTCTTTTTTACAGGTATTTCATCACTAGAAAAACTCTGTGTATTCACTTTTGATATAGAAGATGGTGAATTTTTGCCAAGGGGAGTTGATCAGCTTGGATCAAGATACCCGAGATGAGACACATACAACTCTCATCGATGTGGTTATCTTATGGAATGGTTATAACCCTTTTGTGGTCAGTGCAGAGAGCCATTGGCCCATTTCTTTTTTGAGACAAGAAATCCACATAATTAATGTCCAATGAGCCCCTCTGCAACTTCTATTTCAAGTTAGATAATAGAAAAGTCAGGATTCGTAGTAGTGAGTAATCCATGACATGTAAACAATGTGCTTCTCCACATATCCTTGAGATAGTGGAATCCTTGTAACTTTTTTTTATAAAGAACAACTATAACCTTTTTTAAAACTTCTGAGTACTTTCAATTTAAATAATCTTAGTTTACTATGATCCAAGCGTGTGATATTACATACTGTGATTAGTCAATCATGCTGGTTAAAATCATAATTAAATTGCAGGGTGGAGTTCTATAATCTATGCAATATTATCTTTGCATAATGATATATTGTAGCTCATCTCGTCTACTCATTTCTTAAATTTAAATATTAAATTGGATCTAAGGGATTTTGAAGGTCTTGTAGATTTATTTTCTTTAAAATTTCCTATATTTTCTCTAGTTGGACTTGAATATACTCAATGATCCAAGTATATTCAAGGATATAATAATGTAGAATAAAGCATTTGTTTGTATGAGTAGTTTTAACGGTGACTTTAAAAGTATTGAAATAAAGAAACTAAGGTAAGAGTTTTAATTTGAGACTTTAGGGTTAAAAAAGAATCTTTATTCAAAACCCTAGATACATAAAAGCTATAACTCCAAACTCATTCTCTACTTCCTTACACTTGTGCTCTCCTTCCTTCTCTCTTTGTGTGCCATGGCTACCACTCCCTCTTTGCCGCATGGATTAGCTCCACATGCCACACACACATAGGAGACCAAATATACCCTAGGTTTTGCATGACCTTGAGTCTAGAGAGCTCGCTTTCCACCATAGACCCTAGCTCTAGTATAGTGGCATCATTGTGTGATGCAGTAAACCCTCTCACCTTCTCTATTCCAGACTCTACTCTCAAATGGGTTCCCGTAGATTTCTTATATAGTTTGCATACTAAATCAAGCCATGCAAAGGTGATAAATCTAGCCCTCATGCATGTGGGGCAACATCTCCATGCTAGAGCAGTGCCCACCTCATCCGAGGACCATGCCATGATGGATCTCATTGAGAGCAATGCATCATTTTCCATATATGTTTTGTGCACTGAGGTGCAAGAGGACAGTGATGAAGACATTGACGCACCCTCTTGGTCATTGGTGCGCAGATCGGTCGCAGAATGCTCACGTAGTGAATCCCGGAAGGTCCCCAAGAACAATGAACTCTAACTTTTTGCACAAAAAACAATGTAAAAGCATGAACGATAAGAAGCAAGAGACCAATTGGGTTCAATCTCCCCCCATGCCTTGTGTGAGCGCTTCACAAAGCATGTATTTTATGTATATTTCCATCTTCATGCTCAATAATAGCCCAATTTACAAAAATATGACAAGCTTTTAGCTTTTGAGTTTGCTTTCTACAAAAATAGGAAATAAAGCTAATGGACGGTGCCCATAGAGTCTGGTACGCCTAATCTCAATGTCCAAATAGAAATAACATATCCGTGCGCATAGGCGCATACAAAATAATAATCAATAATCGATGTCTCAATAGACATAACAAAATATAGGTGTGGCACCTATCAAAATATAATCCAAAGGTCGAATACTCGCTAGACTCCAATGCTTTCCTCCGCCACTACTGCTATCTCTACACATCAACTGAAGCATTCACAATCGTTAGTAAAATAATACAATTAAATCGACAAAAGTGAATACCTAGCAGTCTTCAGCTACATAAATAAATCAACTGGTTAGAAATAAATCCTAACCTTAATTTATTACGAGTGCGCACTCTAAACTCATAAACGTTTATTAATTTAATATGCATTTTGCGGAATCACCCGCTATGGAATCACCCATGTACACACTAAATTAATGAAACGCCCGAAAAGGACAGGCGTCCCCATCAACTTCTCGCACAAAGAATCCTCTTTGTATATGAGCCCCGGTCATCTAAGTTTACGGAATCCACCGTAAAACCTCACGAAATCCACCGTGGAATATGCCTCCTGGCATCATACCCCCGGGGTGGGATAGCAATTCACCTCAATTGCTATTAGCTCAATGTGGAGCTAACAGAGTGGGGAAAGCATTTAAATCTCTAGCATGCATCCATTGTGCTTCCTCTACAGGATGGTTCTTAAATTTTACTAGATATCTAGAATACCTTCGGCCAGTTCTAGTGGTCATGTAGTCAGTGTCTATGATGGCTTCTGGTTCAAGTATTTCAGTCTCTTCCTCTAATAAAAGTGGGTTTTCATAAACAGGGTGGATGGGTAATTGGCCTCTAAATGGTCTCAATAAACTAATGTGAAATGTATTGTGAATTTTCCAATGAGATGGTAATTCTAACTTGAATGCATTATCATTAATCTTATGAATGATTCTAAATGGTCCATAGAATCTAGGAGCTAATTTGACTACTGGATGTCTATCTACACTTTGCAGTCTACGTTTTTCTATTCTAAGCCAAACATAATCATCAACTTTGAAATTCATGGCTTGTCTTTTCTTGTTGGCTTGTTTGGTATATGATTGTTGGGCTTTAGCAATCATATCCTTAACCTCATCAAAAATACTATTATGCATAGTAGCAATATCATTAGCACTCTGAATTCTATTAGACAAAGATGCAACAGGTGTAGATAATCTATATCCATAGATGACTTCAAAAGGTGCTTTCTTTGTAGATGTGTGCGGTATATTGTTGTATGCAAACTGTAATAAATGAAAATGAGTATCCCATGTCTGAGGTTTAGAGATAGTATATGCACGTAAAAGATCTAGAATGGTGCTATTTGTGGCTTCTGTTTGTCAATTTGTTTCTGGATGAAATGCAGATGAGAAATCAATCTTTGTGCCTAGATTTGCAAATAGTGTAATCCAAAAATTGTTACAAAATATAGAATCACGATCTGAAATAATCACTTTTGGCAATCCATGGTTAGTAAAAACAGTTTTCAAAAATAATTGTGCTGCTTGTGATGCTGTTAAAGTTTTCTTACATGGAATGAAATATGCTTGCTTACTAAATCTATCTACAACTGTCCAAATCATGTCATGGTTAGATTTAGTATTTGGTAAACCAGTAATGAAATCCATAGAAATTTGTTCCCAAGGTTTAGATGGAATAGACAAAGGCATTAGTAATCCATACTGTTTACCATGATGTCTCTTTATTCTTTGACAAATCAAACATTCAGAAACGAAATTAGATACATCTGCATCCATATGCGGCCAATAAAAATCTTCAGTTAACATGCGTAATGTAGATATGATACCTCTATGACCTTGATATGGGGGACAATGAATTTCATTCAAAACAAAAGATCGGAATGGAATAGTAACACACAGTCTCTTTTCAAAAAACATAAATCCATCATTATATGACAATGAATCAACAGGAATGAAATTATTTTGAACTAATTTTTGCCAATCAGAATGAAAAGTAATATCATGGTGATATGTATTTTTCATAGCAATCAAAGAATCAAAAGATATGATAGAAATATTATGAATTGCAGGTCTTCTACTCAATGCATCAGCAACTACATTTTCTTTTCCAGGTTGGTATTGAATGATAGGATGAAAACTTTGAATGAAGGAAGCCCATTTGATATGACGGTCAGAAATTTGGGGTTGGCTAAGTAGATGTCTAATGCTTTGCTGGTCGGTCTTTATCATGAATTCTGAACCCATTAAATAGTATTTCCACTGTTTTAATGCTTGTACAACTGCTAATAGTTCTTTATCATAAGTGGAATATTTTAGCTCAGAGGGTTTCAGCTTAGAACTAGAATATGCTATTGGATGATTGTCTTGCATTAGTACGGCTCCTATTCCTGATCCGCTAGCATCGGTCACAACTAGAAAGAATGGTCTATTAAAGTCAGGCAATTGTAGAACAGGGGCATTGGTTAATGCACGTTTCAGTAAGTCAAAGGATTTCTGCTGAGTTTCAGTCCATTGATAAACAATTCCTTTCTTAAGAAGTTTGGTTAATGGTAAAGCAAGTAATGAAAAATTACGTACAAACTTCCTATAGAAACTAGCAAGACCAAGGAATGAGCGTAATTCATGCACGTTTTTAGGAACAGGCCAATGCAATATTGCATCAATTTTCTTAGGATCAACTTTAATTCCTTCAGATGATACAATATGACCTAAATACTCAATTTTTGTCTTAAAGAATTCACTCTTTTTCAGGATTTGCAAACAATTGATTTTCTTTCAATAATTGAAAAACTAATGATAAATGCTCATAATGCTCTTTTTCACTTTGGCTAAACACCAAAATATCATCGAAGAAAACAATCACACAATACTGATATTTCAGAAAGATACGGTTCATCATTCTACTGAAAGTAGCAGGTGCATTAGTCAATCCGAACGGCATGACTAAGAATTCGTAATGGCCAAACTGTGTTCTAAATGCAGTCTTAAAGATGTCGGATCTATCTAGCCTCACCTGATGATATCCAGACTTAAGGTCAATTTTACTAAATATAGAAGATCCTTGCAGTTTGTCCATAAGGTCATCAACTCTAGGTATAGGATACCTATTCTTTACAGTGATCTTATTTAATGCTCGGTAGTCAATACACATACGATAAGTATTATTATTTTTCTTGACTAAGAGTACAGGTGCACCGAATGGAGAACTGCTAGGTCGAATTAAACCTCTATTTAGTAATTCTTCAACTTGACTTTGGATTTCTTTTTGCTCTATTTGATTGTGCCTATATGGTGCTTTGCAAGGTGGTTGTGTACCAAGGATTAAATCAATCTTATGGTCTTCTGGTCGTGAAGGAGGTAAACCTGGTGGTAGGTCTTCTGCAAAACAGTCCTTAAAATATGCAAGAAATTCCTTATGCCTAGGGTGCATATGATTTTCCTTTGCTTGCAATTCATTCACCCAAATGAGATATGATTTAGTACTCTTGCGTAGTGCACATTTTGCTTGAGTATGCAAAAGCAGTGGAAAAACATTAGATGCATGCATACCATATAATGTAATAGATTTTCCTTGAAAATTAATATTCATTGTGTGTGTGGAATAATCTATATTTGGATTATGCTGGTGTCTCCAAGGCATTCCTAAAATAATGTCGCTTGACTGTAATGGGACAACTAAGAAATTTCTTCTTTCAATATATGAACCAATTTGAATCTCTAAATCTTGTACTTCTTGTGTGCCATTGTACCTAGTGCCTAAAAATGCAGCTTTTATGTGATAATGCGTTTGCAATGGCTGGAAGTCTGGGTACATTTGGATTTGCTTGTGGAATAGGCTTAGGATTTGGATTGACATTGGATGGTAATGCAGGTGGTTTAGCCCAATTCTTGTGGAAAGATGGTGATGAGAAACGACCTGGATTAAGCCTTCTAAAATTGGAATTGAATTGTTTAGATCCATAATTACCATTGGCTTGAAATTGCTGTGGTCGTCTGTCTCTTCCGCGTAACTTATCTTCAGTGTCGTGAGCTAGTGAGATGGCGTCTTCAAGGGTAGTAGGCTTGAACATGTTCACTTCAGCGTAGTAATGTCCAAGAAGTCCAGACATATACTTCCGCTTATGTGTCGTCTCTGGTACGTCTTCAAGCATGCGTAGCTGTAAGAGTGCATTCCAAAAACGCTCTGTATACTGTGGAATAGGCTCACGATCCCGTTGTTGAAGTAAATCCCATTGCTTGATAGCCTTCTCATGAAATTGCGGTGGAAGGAAATTCTGCATGAATTTCTTCTTGAAATCTTCCCAAGTAGCAGGACATTCTATGCTCTTGCGTACTACAGTCCACCAAAGTGATGCTCTATCTATTAGATGATTAGTAACACACTTGATTTTATCTTTTTCTGGATAAGTTTCCTCATGGAAATAGTCATCAAACTGGCTAATAAAGGATAAAACAGTCTTTCCTTCTCGTATGCCATTGAAAGTGCGAAATTTGAAACTTCGTTTACTTATCTTGGATTCCTTGCAAATGGTTTGTGCTTCAAGAGTGGCGTCGATGGTACGTCGAATCAAATCTTCAGCTTGAGGTTCTTCTTTGTCGGTAGACGCTCTTTGTAGTTTTGTCAATTGCGCTTGCAATGCTTGCCTAGCCCTTCGTTCTTCTTCCAATTGTAATATGATTAGATCCAGCTTTTGTTCCATGGTAGGCTCAGGTAAGTCGTCTTTAGTCATACGATCATCCATATGTGGAGTCGTCATCCTGTAAAACTCAATAAACCTTTCTCACTCAAAATCAGGTTAGCGGGATGAGCGTAGCACAAATTCGGGGTTACAAGGCTATGTATTTTTGGGTATTTCTTTCTCAATTTTCAAAAAATCTGCAATATTTCCGTCTTTATTTGCTGAAAATACTTCAGCGGACATGTAGATAGGTAGAACACCTTGCCACGAACAACTTTCCAGTTCAGAGTTTTTGCATAGGAACAAGCCTTCTAGGAGTTTTGAGCACTAGTCAGTTCTGACTCCAGTTGACTAGTCTGACTTGCAGAGTTGCAGACTTAGCCGACTTGCAGAGTTGCAGACTTAGCCGACTTGCAGAGTTGCAGACTTACAGAACTTAGGCCGACTTGATGAACTTGCAGGACTTGATTCCACTTGACTTGCAGAACTTGACTTCTGGTGCGCAGGACCCGGAGTTTGGTGACTTTGTTGCCCTGTGTGACTTGCAGAAAGCTTAGCTTGACTTAGGAGATTAAGCTTAAAGAGCTTAATCAGTCGTCGCCTGATTTCGTGGGGGGGGCTGTTTTTCGTGACGGCGCGAAAAATGCGGGCCTCCTCTGATAGCTCGATGTGAAATTTGAAGCTTATTAAGCTTCTTAAGCTTCTTCTAAGCTTAACTTAAGCTTCTTCTAAGCTTAACTTAAGCTTAAACTTATGAGAAATAAGAGATGAAATTTTTGTTTTCTCACTGTATAACCATGACTTGATGAAGGAGATGGATGCGTGGTCCTCCGCCTGCACAGCCTGGTCCTTCGCGATCTGACAGTAGAAACAGGGGCTCTTGATCGCCAGAAGTCTACCTGTATTGACGGTTCACGACGAGATTGACTGTAGAGCTCGATCGTTCCTGGAGCTCCGCCTTCGCTCGAGATTGGTAGCGATTGGAAGCTCTTGATCTCAGCTCGGCTCTGATACCACTGGTACGCAGATCGGTCACAGAATGCTCACGTAGTGAATCCCGGAAGGTCCCCAAGAACAATGAACTCTACCTTTTTGCACAAAAAACAATGTAAAAGCATGAACGATAAGAAGCAAGAGACCAATTGGGTTCAATCTCCCCCCATGCCTTGTGTGAGCGCTTCACAAAGCATGTATTTTATGTATATTTCCATCTTCATGCTCAATAATAGCCCAATTTACAAAAATATGACAAGCTTTTAGCTTTTGAGTTTGCTTTCTACAAAAATAGGAAATAAAGCTAATGGACGGTGCCCATAGAGTCTGGCACGCCCAATCTCAATGTCCAAATAGAAATAACATATCCGTGCGCATAGGCGCATACAAAATAATAATCAATAATCGATGTCTCAATAGACATAACAAAATATAGGCGTGGCACCTATCAAAATATAATCCAAAGGTCGAATACTCGCTAGACTCCAATGCTTTCCTCCGCCACTGCTGCTATCTCTACACATCAACTGAAGCATTCACAATCGTTAGTAAAATAATACAATTAAACCGACAAAAGTGAATACCTAGCAGTCTTCAGCTACATAAATAAATCAACTGGTTAGAAATAAATCCTAACCTTAATTTATTACGAGTGCGCACTCTAAACTCATAAATGTTTATTAATTTAATATGCATTTTGCGGAATCACCCGCTATGGAATCACCCATGTACACACTAAATTAATGAAACGCCCGAAAAGGACAGGCGTCCCCATCAACTTCTCGCACAAAGAATCCTTTTTTTGTATGAGCCCCGGTCATCTAAGTTTACGGAATCCACCGTAAAACCTCACGGAATCCACCGTGGAATATGCCTCCTGGCATCAGTCATAGCTAGAGTATTTTGAGAGGGAGCTTGAGGAGATCACACTCGATCCAAGCGTAGAGGCACCACAAATCTTAGCCATTGTGCACCCACCTCCTTGCCCTAATGACACACTGACAAGAAATGAGCCACCTCTTGCTTCTCTCCATGCTATCATCATCGAGGGGATGGAATATCTACTCATGCATGATGTACTAGAAATTTTGGAGCTAGGAGAAGAAGAGCTATATTATATCATGGTGCATGATGCACCTGATGATTTTATAGATTTTGATATACAAGATGCCTTAGCACATGTTGATGAGGTGGCTCGATATGATGGCACGAGTGTCGATGGCATCTCTGCCATTGTGAGTATCCAAGAGCAGATTGAGGATGCGACGCCACCGTATGAGATCTCAGATGAGGAGTTCGACCAGTTGCAAGAAAGCCTTTTTGGTCCTCGACCCAACTACACAATACCTTCCCAAGCCTTTTTTTAATCTCAAATGAGGTATGCTTTGGCAGCTTCTTGTAGTGCAAGGAGGGCTTGGGTAGAGTCCAACAATCGGGTTGTCAAGACTGATCCATCTGGAAAGTGCCTGTTGCTATTCTTAATCAGTATGCCATCCATAACCTCGCACACTAGCTTCTAAAATTGAGCCTTTGGTATCAGGAGGTGTGTGTTCTTTTGGTAATGGTGGATCTCACAAATAGCCAATGTGCCTGACCTCCATCAACGCTTGGGATGCTAGTGTGGTGGTGGTGGTGGTGGTGGTGGTGGTGGAGCTGAGAGAGGTGTCCTGTGCATGGGATTTCTAGGGGGATGTCTGTGGGCCGCTTGCTTGGTGCATGCCATGTCTTCTAGGAGAGAAAACTCAAAATTCAAAAGTGAAATGTGTAAAATGAGGTGAAACTTTAAACTTATAGTCAAACTTTTTAAAAACCCTTAAACTTAAATTAATGTATCCATGCTTTGGTGAAATATGACTAGTGATATGATTGATGTGAAATTTTACATGTGGACTCCTCTAGGACACATCAACTACCCAAAAAAAAATTGGCCTCATCGAAAGTCTCTAGGACATTTGTCCGGAGGAGGCTCACATTAATTTTTTAATATCCATGAGTCTTTATGATTCCTAGCATTGTGGGTGAAGTTTCACTAGATTTTGATTTATAAAATTGACGGTTCAATCATTTTTTGAAAATGCATTAACTGGATTATACTTCACTGATAATAGAAAAACTCACCGCCGAGTGTACACAACTCCATATTAAATATGTTGTCAACCAAACTATGTGAAATATTGGAAACTTAAAAACTCACAAAAAATAAGTCATGGGTCAAATGGAATATCACATATCAAATATAGTGTTGCCAAACCGCTAAATAGAGTAAAGATATAGTGCATCGGCCCATGTACAACTGATCACTGATGTGTGCGTGATTGCACATTGAATTTATCCTCAACAAAACTACTTTCATCACACCAAGTACAACTAGAGCTAGGAAAAATTTAGCTCCATTTTGTAGGCCATTGCTATCAAATACTTGAAGGTCTACTGGAAAGATAACCCAAAATTAAGCTCCTTACAATCTACAACCAAACCTGAGCTAAAAGCATAGATCCAATTACAATATACCTTCTCAAAGCATATTGTTGACATTAAGATTAAATGCATTCATGTTAATGCGGATCCTACGAACAAGAACCATACCTATGGGCTTAATAGTGATATGTCGGGCATGAATGACTAAAAGTTGACAATCACTCATTAGATCAATCAAGTAACTTTCATTGCTTCTTGGAGAGCAAGAAAGGCTTGGCTTGACCATCGCCCCACATTTCTTGCCTGGCTCCTTGAAAAGAACTTGTGATGATGCCCTAACTTTAGACTTGTAGTATTTATCGCACCAACCTAGAGAATGGTGCCTTTTGAATAATCAAGTTGGCACTCTTCTGGAATTTCCTTATCTCACATAGCATAGTTGGGCTTGGTCTCCATCTTTGCTTCTTATGTGTTGAAGGACATGTATTACCAGCTGGAGCAGTAGTGGGAGGTGAAGCAACTGGAGCATGTGGACCACCATTTATGGACAATGGCAAACCATCATTATCGACTATACTAGGGCCACCATTGTTGGACATAGTAGTGACACCATTATGACTAACTATAGTAGGGTCACCGTTGTTGGCCCACCAAGGGGCCTTTGTCACTCACAGTATGCTCACTAGATTCGGAAGAGTGTTGAGCTCTTGCTCTTGCAGGTGCCATCTCGATAGGAAGCTTAGAACGTGCCATGGTTATGATGATGAAGGATAGAAAGATGGAGGGTAATGTGAAGAGTAATTGCAAAAAATGAAAGGAGAGACTTGACTTAAGTACGAAACTTTTAATCTTACTATGGTGTAAATGAACTTTAAAATTATCATTTCGTTTCGTTTCTCCACCCCATCCCTGCCTCTCTCTGTCTCCTACCACCCCTCCCATGCCCTTCTCTCTCTAGGCCAGTGAATGTTCCAAGGTTTTGAATTTTCATATCTTTGTCTTAGGATTTTGAAATCGACTTTTCATCATTAAAAAACATAGTTTGAAATGAACTTTGAAAAACATAGTGACAAACCTTCAAAATTTTAAACAAAATTTGCAAGACATCTCATGTTAAAGATAGGAGCATTGATGTTTCAAATCCTTAGTACCTATGCTCTCTAGTGGACTCTAAATGCATCAAAAGTATTATCCATTTCTTGCCATCTCTCTCTTGGGTTACCAACCATTCTGTGTGGCATTGTCTATCTATGTTGTTTTTATATCTTGCTTTTCTCACTTCATATATTGCCCTACTTATAAATTCTGCTCGAGACGTTTCAGACTTCTTTTCTTTTTCCTTTACATATCATATCTCTAATTGTTAGGACCTAAAATAGGCCCCACACTGGCTCTCTAGCACTAGCCGAATCTCTAAGATGTCAAGAAACACGGATCTAGAGCTAGTTGGCTATGGTGGATGCAAATCATAGAACTGATACATGGTGGAGAGAAGAGATTGTAACTCAAGTAATCTAGGTTCCAAGATAGAATAGCTTGGAATCATAAACAAACCTTGAGTGACTCAAACTGAAAGTACCATTTTCTTCAAAATGAGTGTCAACACGTACATGCCTTTATAGCTTTTGGATAGTACCAGTATACCTCAGTATGCTTATGGGATTCTGTCATCTCTTCCTAGAGCATATATCATATGTCTATCTTCCATACAAATTCGGCTAGTGCTAGAGAGCCAGTGTGGGGCCTATTTTATTTAGTCTTATCCATATTGGTCATTTATTTAGTCAATCAAGTGCTATGCATCCAGGAGGTGATACCATGCTATGCTTAATGCATGAGTGAATGACCCTTGTGCTCAAACATTTATCATTAAAAATCAGCAAAGTGAAGTGCGAAATCGACCTTTTAATGATCTTACAACTAGGTGCAAGTGCTGCATTGAAAGAGACTATTGCCTGACTTTTCCATGCTACTAGTCCCTTTACCTTAAACAAAACATCATCCTATATGTAGTGCATAAACAAAAATATAAAACTTTAACTCATTTCCATCAACTAAACACACTCACAAATGTTCTCTCCCCTAACCATTCAGGTTTTGCCATGTTGCATAGGTTTAAGGTTCATTTATATGTCACATATGAAAAGCAATAAAAACACACTAAAACATACAAACAAGGTTGACTTAAGTCTTAATCCTCATACCTCAACCTTGCTAAACATCCAAAAATATTAATCATAAAGTTTTTCTAACTATTTATTGTGAAAAATCCTAATTTTTCATCTTTTTCTCTAATCATTTATATTTATTTCTTAAAAAACCTATAAAAATCAAAATTATGAGCTCTCATTGATCAAAAGCACTCAGCCCTATTTTTATATTCATTTTTATTCCATGGGAACTCAAAACACTCACTAAAACCCCCAATTTTCGTGATTTCTTCAAAAACTGCACTTTGTGGGTTTTACGTGTTTTGAGGAAAAATTATATGTCATCAAAATTTTTGGTTTTTTCTTTCATTTTAGAGATAATTCAGCATATGCAACCAAGATCAATCATCATCAATCATTTCTTTCAATTATCTTTCATCAAACAAAGAAAAAGAACACTTACTCATAGAAACCCGTGTGTTCAAGGTGTGTATCCCGCGATTGAGAGGCGACTGATGCTTCCCTCTTGCCACTGACGTGCTCTCTAGCCCCAATCTATGTACTGTACCGCTCCATCAGTATCGTTTGCTTCAAAATCATCATCACCTCCCCCACCCCCTTCTCTCTTTCATTGATGCATATGAACAGTCGCTAAGAGGAGAGAGAAGACAGGAGAGAGGAGAGAGAATGACTAAAAATCAAAATTTTAAATCCTCCATTAAAACAAGCAAAGCTTACATTCTTCTTGTTCCTCTCTCTATCGTCCTGATCAACGGATCCGAGAGGCACCGATCAGATTTTTAGAGGGTGTTGATCTTCCCTCTCTATTCAATAGTTTTTGCATTAATTTGAGGCTTCTTATTAAGCTTAAGGCTTAAAATATTAAAATAATCAGTTCAGCCTTGTGTGTTCACACTATCTTGCAAGTGGATATTTCGGTGTTGAGGGGGCAAACGAACTCTGATTTACAATCTAACTAGACGCGTGGCTTTGTGACATTGAAAACTATAAACTTGGGCCCCATCGCGCACTTCCCGACTCTGAAATCTAGTAGTTGCTTTATAATGCCAAACCTTGTGGGGATTAAATGGGAGGTCAAACAACCTCTGATCGAGAAACTAAGACTTGGATTGGATTCTTGACGTTGAAATGCATCTAGGAAAACTCCAGCTCAACCATCTTCCATCATTTGATTCTTTATGAAAATTGGCTCTTTAATGCCTCTTGGGCACTTTTTGGCTCCAAAACAAGCTCCAGTGCTCCAAGAACGGGTCCAAATCGAGTCCTAAAATTGAGCTCTCATTGGCGACCACGGGATAGGGTCACTCAGCCCGTCGAATCCCACAAACTGACCTGCACATAAACACAATCACAAAGAGCATCAAGGTGATACAAAAAAGATACACAACAAAACACATCATAGCTCTCACCCTTCCCCATGTCAAACCAAGGCATGAGATCCACGAGGAGTAGGCCTAGCATAATGTTGAAAAATAAGTATGGAAACTCTTCTTATCCTGGAGAGGATAAGGGTAGCTAGGTGTAAATGGACTGGAGGACAAGGGAGCAAGGGAAAACCCTAATCCTAACTCCTCCAAAGGCTATATAAACAGTCTAAAGTACACACTCACGGTTGAGGAGAGTGTACTAGTTGTACCTTGAACAACTAACTAAACAAGATCTTATTCTTATACTTGAGCTCTCCCTCTCCCTCTTGTGCACACTCTCTCATGCTTCCAACTCTGATTTGCAACATGGTATTAGAGCCATCTCTGATCCTTCAGCTTCCCTTAGCTTCCCTACATCATTAAGTGCACATGAGCTTACATCCTCTACCTCTTACCTCTTGACCACCATATCCATAGCTAGACCCACCTCTAATGGAGGACTTGGGGAGAACAAAGGAGGTTTCAGCTCAAGGGTTCTTCTAAGGAACTCTTTCTCAGCTCAGGGCAACCTAGCCTGACACATGAGAGGCTAACATAAGGCATCGTGGAGGGCAGCATTGCACAAATCGTGAAATTTAGTGCAAAGTTGCAGGTAGTCTGATACGAACTGAAGCACAACCTAGAGAAGCTGCAATCATGGGGGCCACCATAGGGCTTTCAAAGCCCCCCGAGTGGGCTATCTCCCTCTAAAAGGGTTTGGAGAAATTCCTCCTATGGTGGTTGCTATCAGTCAAACCCTAACTATGGGTTTCTGGCAGCCATAGCCAAGGAGCTTCAAGCTCACTCATTTTTCATTTTTTTTCATTGTTTCTCAACTCGGGCATTATCAACAGTGATTTTAATCACTGAAAAACACTTGTCAAGCTTTGTCACTGCCCTGTAGATCTTAAATGCAGAGTGCTTCGCATTCCACGGAGAATATTAAGCTTGTAAAGATCAACCTACATTATGAATACTAGAATGGATGTTGGTAAGAGTGCTTCTTAGCACTATTGATGCATTCAACTGATGCTCCATACTATTTTCTGCTAGTAAATCAGAGATATGAGTGTTATTGTGCTCTCCTCTGATTCATCCCATAGCATAGAGTTGATTGATAAGCCATGATCCACCAAGAACTCCTCTAATAGGCCACACTATCAGGAGGATCCTGAAGTCCACCTAGTCAAAGCTCACCTCGTTGAAACCTAGGAAAATAGTAAAGCTTAAATCAAGGGTTTTTTGAAGAACACGACCTCCCAAATCCTATCTTGAGATATTGTATGTGTATGATTTCCAACCGTTTTCAACTCTACAACTTTAAAAGTTGATTATAATTTGTAAGGCTATCAGTTCTACTATTTGGTTATACTTGGCCACCTGTAAAGGACTAGACACTACCATTGCTTAGGGAAATAGATAAGACCTTCCTATAATGGCCATTGCCTATGCAGATGTAAGGCCTCAAATTCACAAGTTCAATGAAAAATATTTCGACCCTTGGCAAGTCCTGATAAAATACAAAATGATGGAAAGAGGCTACTGGCCCCTCATAAAAGGAATCAAAGTTATTGACCCATCCAATCCCCTCGATGTAGAAGATGATGAAAGGGCTCAATCCATCATCATGAATAATTTAGATGAATCTTTAATTCATCATATTGATAAACTCTCCACTGCCAAAGAGAAGTGGGATGAACGTGAAAGGCTCTAGGGCACTACAGGGAAGAACTCGAAGATCTTTCTAAAGATTGAGTTTTTTAGCTTGGAGTACAAATAGGGGGAAGATCTAAGCAAGTTGATTTCACATATGAAGCGGCTTATGGCACAACTAGCCTCCATTCATGGTGTGCAAATCAAATGTTGGATGCGTACGTAGCAAGTGCCGAAAGGTCCCCAAGAACAAAGAACTCTACTAAAACTCATAAAAGCAAGAAGAGAGTTTGCACGATATGAAGCAAAAAGACAAATTGGGTACAATCTCCCCCATGCCTTGTGTGAGCGCTTCACAAGGCATGTATTTATAAATTTATTCATCTCAAAGCTTAAAAATAGCTCAATTTTACAATTAGCATGCTTTAGCTTTTGTGTTTGCTTCTGTCCATATAGAGAATAAAGTGGTTGGGTGTCCCAAGAGTCGGGAATACAATGTCCAATAATGAAATATTTAAACGGTGTGCCCATGCACATATAAAATAATAAATATTTATCAAGTACTTCAATAAATAAGTGTGCCTCAATAAATATTAGCGCCACGCCTTTAATGATAAAGCACACGCCCATAAAAAATGATAATTTCTTCTAGGTAATTTGAATACATGTTATCGCCCAGTGCTTCCTAATGCCACCGCTCGCTTGCTCTACACGTGCACATTAAATTAACATGACGCCCAAAAAGGATAGGCGTCCCCATTAACTTCTCGCACAAGAAATCCACCTTGTGTATGAGCCATGGCAAATAAATATAGTTTTATGGAATCCACCGTAAAACCTCACAGAATCCACCGTGGTCTCACGGAATCCACCGTGGAATATGCCTCCTGGCATCATACCACTTGTGGATCACCTTAGGTACATCTTCAAGCATTCAAAGTTGTAATAAGGCGTTCTAGAAATGCTCAGTGTATTGCAGAATAGGCTCACGATCTCTTTGTTGCAGAAGATCCCATTATTTGATTGCTTTTTCATTTAATGGAGGTGGAGGAAAATTCTTCAAAAATTTCTTTTGAAAAGCATCCCAAGTAGTAGCACACATCTCCGGGATTCGCCCCTTAATGCTTTGCTCCAACATAAAGAAAAAAAGTACAAGATCCACTCTTTTGTGTATTGAATGATCTAGGAGTTGATATTTCCTCACTAAACTTATCCCAAGGAACCGCTCGTCTATCCTACAGCTCAGGAATCCTCACACACTCCACGTTGGTCATTTATTTAGTCAATCAAGTGCTATGCTGCATCCAAGAGGTGATACCATGCTATGATTAAGGCATGGGTGAATGACCCTTGTGCTCAAACATTTATCATTAAAAATCAGCAAAGTGAAGTGTGAAATCATCCTTTTAATGATCTTACAACTAAGCGAAAGTGGTGCATTGATAAAGACTAGCACCGAAATTTTCCATGCTACTAGACCATTTAACTTAAACAAAAGATCATCCTATATGTAGTGCATAAACAAAAATATCAGACTTTAACTCATCTTCATCCACTAAACACACTCACAAATGTTCTCTCCCCCTAACCGTTCAGGTTTTGCCACATTGCATAGGTTCAAGGTTCATTGTATGTCACATATGGAAAGTAATAAAAACAAAATAAAATATAAAAATAAGGATGAGATAAGGCTTAATCCTCATGCCTCAACCTTTCTAAACATCCACAAACATTAATCCTAATTTTTTCCTAATTATTTATTGTAAAAAACCTAATGTTTTCTATTTTTCTCTATTTATTTCTTTAAAAACCTATGAAAAATCAAAATTATGAGCTCTCACTGATCAGAAGCACAGCCCCATTTTTATATTTATTTTTATTCCATGGAAACTCAAAATACTCACTAAACCCCCAATTTTCATGATTTCTTCAAAAACCGCAATTTGCAGGTTTTACATGTTTTGAGGAAAATTTATTATGTCATAAATTTTTTTTCATTTTTTCTTTCATTTCAAAGATAATTCAACATATGCAACCAAGATCAATCATCATCAATCATTTCCATTAATTATCTTTCATCAAACAAAGAAAAATAACACTTACTCATAGAAACTCGCGTGTTCAAGGCGCATATCCCGAGATTGAGAGGCCGATAACACTTCCCTCTTGCTACTAATGTGCTCTCTAGCCCTGATCTACATCCTGTACCACTCCATCAATATCGTTTGTTTCAAAATTGTCATCACCCCCCCTCCCACCCCCTTCTCTCTTCCATTGATGCATATGAACAATCGCTAAGAGGAGAGAGGATAGAGGAAGACTTAAATCAGATTTTTAAATCCTCCATTAAAATGGGCAAGCTTATAGCCATCTCGTTCCTCTCTCTCTCCAAACGAGTGTGTATCGAAGAGACATCGATCACATTTTTAGAGGGCATTGACGCTTCTCTCTCTGTTTGACATTTTTTGCATTAATTTGAGGCTTCTTATTAAGCCTAATGTTTATTAAACCAGTTTAGTCTTTTGTGTTCACACTAACCCGCAAGTGGATATTTCATTTTTGAGGGGACAAATAGACTTTGATTCACAATCCGATTGGATTGCTGGCTTCATGATGTCAAAAACTCTAAACTTGGGCCCCATTACGCACTTTTCGGCTCTTGAATCCAGTAGCTACTTTATAATGCCAAACCTTGCAGGGATTAAATAGGGTGTCAAATGACCTCCAATCAATGAACCGAGACTTGTGTTGGATTTCGACGTCAAAATGCATCTAGGAAAACTCTAGCTTAGCCATCTGCCATCATTTGATTTTTAATGAAAATTGTCCCTTTAACACCTCCCGGGCACTTTTTGGCTCCAAAATATGCTAAAGTGCTCCAAGAATGGGTCCAAATCAAGTCCTAAAATTGAGCTCTCACTAATCTCCTATACCACCATTATAATAATTTCCTCATAGAATTGGAATCATTGATGCCACCTCCATGATCAGTTACCTTTTGAAAAGCACAGCGAGCTTGCCAGTGAGATCGTTTCATGCCTTGAGTTAGACATGCTGCCAAGCTTCCTTGATCTGGAAAGTATGGCCCATATGCTTCAAGTATATGCTGCACAAGAAGAGAGATTAGAAACACAAACTAATTTGAAATGATGATTTTCTTTTGTAATGGTGATAATATTGACCATGTAGTATGTTATGCTATTTGTAGTCCATGCCTCCATCATGGACTTATGAGATTTAGCAATTGTCTCTTTAAATGTATTGGCATCACCATCCCTAAACTTGAACTTTTATAAGAGAGCTACTAATCTATCTAGGTATATCCACACTTTTGCCTTTGCAATTCTCGTTCATCCCCTATTCCTCCAATCCAAACAGTAAGGTGCAACTTTTTCCATGCTTCATACTTTTCTGGTTGTTTTACAAGTATATTGCCTTCCTCATCTCGAGGTGGAGATATAAACTTTGTCAAAGCATGGTTTACAAGGGATATTTCCACTCTTGCCCGATTTTTTTATCCTTTTTTATTTCTACTTGGCCCCCATGCAATCCAACTTTAGAGAGGACTTGTTCTACCTTCTTGCACATGTAGCATCAGCTTTTGACACAGGCTACATCTTATATGCAAAGCATATATATTCATATACTAGCTTCTCAATTATTCGAACCAAACAATGCAATGTGTAAAAGTGAACCCTTCTTAGTGGAATTTCCAAAATAGGGCACTAGTTTGGATCCGCTAGAACTAGCATTCCATTTCTCATGACTTTTTAATCACGTGTTGGAGCACTTTGTTGTCCTGCCTTGGCAAGCCATTCTTTCTTTCCATGTTTTCCAAGTTTATCCTAGTTTGCATGCAATGTATGCACGAAAAGTTTGCATTCGCTACATTTGATAAACCAAACATACACTTCAATGTTTTTAAATCACCTACAAGATGCCATTCAACTTGATAGTTCCCAAACCCCTCGATGTGTAAAATTTCTCCATTATTTTGATGTTGAATAGCATAGGGTATATTAGTGAGGTTTTTTAAAAACATTTATTCGTGGTCCTCCTTTGGTACTTCAAATGTTGCAAGGCACCATATTTCATTCTTTGATTGTACACACTGAAGTATAAAGGTTGGTTCTCATAGATGTTGGGATCCAATGATCGATTCATAAGTTTTATACTCACATATTCAAGTTTTTGCCCCTTAATAATCTCACTCTCATCAAGTTTGAGGATATTTCCTCTACATTCTTCCATAGACATATTGTAGAACTTGACCATAGCAATCTGAACACTATATATGTATCCAATACAAAGTTGTTGGATGCATTCAATACAAATGAAACTTCTTTGGAACCATACTTAAATATGTTTGTATTTTCTAGATGTGTTGGCTCACCAATCAGTTCTAAAACTTTCTCATTCAATTGTTTTTGAGTATTCTTTACATGAAATGGTTTTTGCAAAGGCATTACTTGCTTAGTTTTGAAGACTTTCTTAAAACTTATATCGAATTGTTGATAGAGCATACTATATGACTCAGAACTCATTCCTACCAGCTTGTCACATAATCCATGAGCATCTGTAGTAGTAAACACGTTGCTCACATCCCTAAGATATTCACTTGTGACACAATCTACAATGTCCCTGAATTTACGATTTTCCAATGCATTCTTTACCATGCCCTTGCTTAGGACTTTGGCATTAGTATCATTCTTTGCATGAGGGAACATATTTCTCATTGTAGTAGTATATTGAGCATATATCCGTCTATGATATTGTCAACTTCCTTTGGTTAATTGGTAAATTAGTTTAACTAATTGGATGCGCCGACTTGCTTCTTTGGTTTTTAAAGTGGGCCCAACCTCTAAAGTTTTTGTGAGCTTTCTCTTTATGTTTCGATTCTCCTTCTCCAAGTCCATAGGTTTAGACTATAACTCCATATTATGCGCATGTGTAGCATGCATAACATCTTCAATGATAGACATTGCTTGTTGTAGGCTCTAGTTCTCCCTATTTTTCTAAGCCAATAATCTATCATTTTCCATCAAAAACTGCATATTCCCTTGTAATCTTGTCTACATGTGTATCCATACAATCCTTCATTTCCTTCACAAACAAACTTTACAAATGATGTAAGCCCTTCAAATTGTGGTGGCCTTTGAGTGACTAGATTGGGTAGATAAATGCACCCATCAACTCAAAGGTCCACATTTATTTCTTGTTGCATCATGTATCTTATTGTATCATCCCTTTCCATAGTTCTTTTGAACATTGGTGCATATTCATCCTCCAATTGAAAGTGAATATCTCTCTTTCTCTTGGTATGTCCTACACTTGCATGTTGTAAAGAAAAATATATGCCAATTTTAAATTGAATTAACATTCAAATCACACAATTACACCCCTTTGATTCAATATATCTTTGTTTTTTTTACTTAGTTAGATCTTGTCTCTTTCTTTTGATCTCATGATAGACCCTAATTAACCCCTAATCTACGTGCAATCTTAGCTCTTAATCTACCTCTAATTAGCATCAAATCTAATCTTCTATTCTATCCAAAATATTCTCTCTCTCTCTCTCTCTCTCTCTCTCTCTCTCTCTCTCTCTCTCTGTGAACTGATACTTAAGGATTAAACAACAACTATGAAAAATAATAACATCATAGAGATTAAAAAAATAAAGATACCTCCATTATCACTTTATTGCTTGTAGTATAGAGTGTTGAAGAGGAAGATATCTTATAGCATAGTACTGAAAAGGGAGATTACTTGTAGCAATGTAGATAGTGTTGTAGATAGAGATTATTTGATTTTAGCAAATGGTATCAAAATCACTCCTGAGATTGCTTGTAGTAGGGTAAAGAGTGTTGTAGATATGACTGAGTGTTTCTTTCGAAGAATTCATATGCAAGAAACTATATTCTGGAGGGAAGGAGATGAGTACACAAAATTTTGGAGCTTTGAGAGGGAATGAAAAAATTCCCAGAAATAAGCATATACTTGTCCAAAAAAGATAAAAATTTACTAGGAAACTCTCGAGTCAAAAAGGTGTCTCTGGGTAGAAAATAATCTTAAAATATGATGTGTACACCATTTTATATCCTTTTTTAACTTCCGCCCTTTAAGAAGCAAGAATGAGAATGATTCTAATATATTTTCATGTTGAAAAGTCATGAGGGCATTGAAGAGCCATATATTAATGTTTGACTCTGATTTTTAGAGAAAATAGAATTGTATTTTTTAAGTTATGAGGATTTTAAGAAAAAGTGACCTTATCCTACATTTAGGAATAAAATAATAGTTAAAATTTATTGAAAATACAAATATGAGATTTTCTTGATTGTAGAAGTTCTCTTATTATACTATTTTTTTTAAATCTCTTTTTAGAGAGAGAGAGGTGAGAGAAACCCCTTAAGGGGCAAAAAAGAGAGTCCATATTTCTCCTAATGACAATATACAAAGAGCATGAGGGACTACGCCTCCAAAGTCAAAAGCCTTTTTAATTGCATTCCAATTTTATTGAAAGAAATAAACAAAAGCAATCACAAATTCCTTCATCAAAGGTGTTCATGAAGAAAGGATATATAAAAGGATACATGAGGGTCTAGTAAGCAACTTGGAGTTGAACTACTCAATCATAAGATATATATTTGATGAAACTATCAATGTGGATGACCTCCATAAAGAGTGCAGCCAAAGACAAGCAAGGATATAGTAGATGCACAGTCATCTCCATCAACATCTAGGTATTTTATATGTTTTGCCTTGACATACTTCGATGCATCAATATCTAGTAGGTTGACTCGATGCTCTAGGATGGCCATGGAGGGAGGTGGATCAAGGACATGCCACTTGAAGTCGAGATATGATTTGTGGTAGATGCCTCAAAGAGTTATAGACTTCCTCTCCTCCCCATTCTAGAGGTGGTTCTATGAGGTGCTATGAATATACAAATGTTGTGATTCCATGGACAATTGCTACGTCTTGCTCTGGTCCTAGTTTTAGATAGGGTGCCTTTGGTGCATGCTATATGAAGACACCGATGCAATGTCTCCCTCCTATCAATTAAGTGGACACTTATCATCTCTCGGATTTGCTACAGCTATAGGCACTTTCATTCTTGTAATGGTAGGATTGTAGCAGGATACTTTGGAGTTAATAAGACCTTAAAGCTTATTTCAAGATATTTTTGGTGGCCCTAGAAGTGGAAATAAGTTAAGGAATATATATAATCATGTGATACCTACAACAGGGCCAAGGTACCTCATGACAAACCACATGGCCTCCTGCAACCCTTGCCCATTCCAGCATGGCCTTGGCCTTCTCTATCCATGGATTTCATAACAGATTTTTCCAAATCAGAAAAATGCGACTCTATTCTTGTTGTGGTAGACAGGTTCACAAAAATGGCACATTTCATCTCTATCACCAAGATTATCACAAGCACAGCTATCACTAGACTCTTTCTTAGATACATTTTCAGATTACATGGATACCCTCCTAGACGACATCATCTGCGATGATCAAGATCCCCAATTCACATCTAGTTTTTGAAAGAGCCTTTGCAAACTCCTTGGAGTTCAAGTTAAGTTATCCATAGCCAATCATCCATAGACTGATGGTTAAATAGAATAGATAGATCAAGTCTTGGAATAATATCTTCGTTGCACCATCCACTACCATCAAAATGATTGGTTTGAGCTCTTGCCCCTTGTAGAGTTTGCTTATAATAATAGTATTCATGTCTCTACCAAGCAAATTCATTTCTTTGAAAACTATGGCCAATATCCAAGGATGGATGTACATCTCTCCAATCAAGTAAAGAGTCATGTCGCCCCAGATAAAGCTCAACACCTAGCAGATATACACCAATAACTCAAGAAACAAATCCAAAAGGCTCAAAATCAGTACAAGCACTATGCGGACCAGCATCGTCTCCAACATCTAGCATACAAATTTGGTGATAAAGTATGGTTACTTATGCATAACCTCCAGATAACAAGGCCCTCCACCAAGCTAGACCACCAAAGATTTGGGCCCTTCACTATCATAGCCCCAATCAACCCAATTACTTACCAACTCCAACTCCCTAGCACCATGAAGATCTACCTAGTCTTCCATTTCTCCTTGCTCAAGCCATACCATAGCTCACCAATGAGGGGGGAGAGATCTGGTCCCTCACTACTAGTCTAGATTGAAGATCATGAAGAATTTGAGGTCAAGCATGTCTTAGACTACTTGAGGATCTTCTGAGGTTGATTGGAATACCTTGTTCACTGGAAAGGATATGAAACCAATGATGGCACTTGGGAACCTACAAAATATCTCCAAAGAGCACCTCTCAAAGTTAAATAATTTCACGAGGAATCCAACAAAACTTGGACCAAACCACAAAGCCGCTCCTTGTGGAACTTGTTACTAGAGGAGGGGTGGTGTCACAAACATGCCATGGTCAAGTGTACGGATTAATTCTTGCTCATGCCATACGAATACACACCCCATGCGAATGCACCATTAACAGGACATCCTCAAGAAAACCATGCAAAAACCACCCTTGCCATGACATCATAGAACCTTCTAGAAGATATACCATGTCATCACATGCATCATCAATGATGTCATGGTGAAACATTTTAGAAGATCTTTAGTAGCCCTCCAACACTTAAAAAACGAAGGGTTCACCATAGAGCTCCTCAATCTTGCCAATGCCAATCTTGGGAGCTCCAAGAGTTGAGACCTCCAAGTAAGTAACTTTGAGTTTGATTTCTAGTTCTTGTCTAGTCATGGTATCTAGTCTTGTCTTGTCTTCCATTATATTCATGTTGTCTTGTCACCTTGTAATCTTGTAGTATGAGATCTTATCTAGTACTTTCTTGTATCTTGTAATTTCTAATATCTTATCTCCATACCTATGGTCCCAGGTTGTGGGATCCTTCATATCCTATTGAGTCCCATTGTCTATAACTACGGTCTTGGCTTGTGGGATTTTTCATATCGTGTTAAGTTATCATTATACATTGTGTCCCTTTGGGGTTATCTTGAAATTAGAATTCTTGTAGCAAATCTTGCATCTAGTCTAGTCACTCGAGCACAATCTAGTGCTCCCATAATAGATAGGTAGTTGTCTAGATACACAAATGAAGATTGGGTTAGTAGCATGTCTAACAAAAGATGTACTAATGGATTTATGTTTTCCCATGCTAGTGCAGAAGTTGTGTGGAGTACCAAAAAGTAACCTAGAGTGACTTTATCGAGTGTTGCACATGCTGGGGAAGTGTTGAGATGGTAAGCTCAACACGCATAGACAATAATGATGGATCACCTAGTTAGATGGATGCGCACATCTACACTTAGTACATTGCTAGTTATTATGATCCACATATGGCCACTGACTTATCACTTATTATATTTAGTTATTACATCTATCAATAGCTAGTATAGTTATAGCACTGGTCGATTAGTATAGTCAATTATACACTATTTGACTTAGTAGGCCGCTTTCTTTTATGTCATGTCTTATCTATACTTTTTGTACATTTTATTGTGTATGAAAGAAGAAGAAGAAACGAATAAAAAGTGTTTTTTTTCCATCTTTCTTCTTGTGTTCTTGAGTGAGCTTCTTCTTGTGTGTATAGTGTGTGTTTGTTGCAGTAGCTCAAGAAAGTCCCCCAACCACTTAATTCTTGACAAGGAGTTTCTTAGAACATTGATGTTGTGCATAAAGTTTTTTGTATTCTTGGAGAAATTCCTTGCTTGAGTGATCAAACATGTTTGCTATATTTACTATAACTTGATGCATTGTATCAAGTTGACCTACTTTAGCAATCATTACTTTTAATCAATTATTTACCTAAATAAAAAAGTTATAAAATCCAATTATCTATACCTCTTACAACAAAATTTCTTGCGTGAATTTTTTTAATAAGTTATCATTTCAATAAAAGGGTGTTTTTTGGAATCTTTTAATACTAGCCAAAAATAACTTATATTGGCATTTCTAATTGTTGTTATCAGGTAATTGTGCTAGATTTGTGTGGATTGTTCTTGCTCCTTCTATAATGCTTGTCTGCTCTAGGTTGTTGATCTCTTGCTTTTGAAAATGAGAGGTATGAGGGATACATCTCTTCTTATAAACAAAAATTTCCCAAGTGTAATGTATCCACTAGTATCATCCAGGACACGTCTTAGCAGTCCATCGGAAATGATATCTAGAAAGCTTCGCCTGGCACTCCCATGGAATGTTACGGGATTTGCGATCTAGGGATTTTAGTGTCTGCCATGTAGCGGGAGTATTCTGGCCGTTCCCACTTAGGATCAACCCGGAATTAGGGTTTTCTTGATTGGTCATTTCCTAACATCAACTAGCGTCGGACCCAAGCAAACTACTTTACGTAGAAACGACAGGTCCGAAGCAGATTCACGCTGCACTTAGTTCAAGGAGAATGGAAAACGAGAGGGATGCAAAGCTCAACCTCTCTGCCATAAGACATAGTCCCATTATGTTCCCCTAAAATAACGTAAATCGGTTAAGACATAACTCTAGGTCAACGCTTTCATTGTTCGTGTCCTTTGACAATCATCCTGCTGTTCTTCGAGATTTGAGAAAAGTTCCCGACCAACCGGGACCACCCAATCGTAGGACGGACCCATGGCCCATCCTCCGCACTTTCCTCGGTTTGTTTTAGTTATGTAATTATCTAACACATTAGTTAGACATGTAACAACCAGCTTCTTTAATTAATCCGTTAAGCACTGGTTCCTTCACGAGTTTTTAACCTTCCTTACTTAGAAGGATATCAAAGTATACATCTTCTTGCAAGATAACTTGCGTAAGGATCCGCCATCCTTATTGTGAGAATTTATCCTTTCTTCTTGTGAATCAATCACAAGACCATATGACTTCGTACTTGCTGTGCAAGTCCTGCATCGTACTATGCGATAATGGAGTTACGAAACAATCCGTTTCAGTTTCTTTAAGCTGATGTTTGTCAGACCTAGGGTTTCCTAGCTTTTATTATTTTCTTTAAGAAACTCAGGGACAAACCCTAGTTCTTTTATGTTTACGATTTACTGACCCTACAATCAGGAAATGTGGGAAAGTATTTAAGGTATAAACGTTTCTTGGATTTTAATGCATTCCCAATGAATATTTTGCAGCATAGGTATTTCTAAGTTTATATTAATTTTGTTAACTTTTAGAAGGTAATATCGAGATCACCTCCTCATGATTTGTTATCTATGTGTCAATTGATTTTTCAATCCTAAACTTTATTGATTTGAGGTTAGGTAAATTCAATGAATCTCCCTTTTTCCTTATGAACAAAACTCATGCCAAATAAGCAATCTTTCCCTTGCTAAGTTATGCAGTTAGCAATGATAACTTCCTAGAGTTTAAGCATCGTAAGAAACCTTTCATGATTCACACCTTCTATGATGATTCGTTGTAAAAAGAATAGGGGTTAATAGTGCAAGATGCAATTTTATACCTTCTAGGCTTAACCGAAGTACACTACTTTAGTGGGTAAATAATCTTGCTCATAATTCGTTTCAATGCATAATGCTATTTGAAGGAAAACTATGTTTATGCTTTATTTATTTTGCATGCTCAATTAAACTAGGATAAAATATATCTTATCCCTAACAATTCATCTTGCACGATTGAATTAAAACCGATATAAAATTAAGAAGGAAAAACCTGGGTTTGGGGTGAGATATCCACATGGATACCGGGAGATGATCCTCCCACAACTACTCCTTGAACTTTCTTCGGAGGCATCGCAGTTGTAGTCCTTCAAACATGGAAGTAGCTTTACACTCCTTTTCAGAATTCCACCGTCGCTCCCTTTCCCGTCAATACTCTTCTTCTCCTTTTCGAGTAGGGGAGAAACCAAGTCCAAGGGGTATTTTGGAAAGGCACGGAACAGTTAAGGGTCTAGCCACGAGGAGGGGTAATAAGACCTTTGAGGTCTTAGTTTCTTTTGGGGGAAAAGGTTTACAAAGCCTAAAGAAAAGGCCCTATAGGGTATATATACGGTGAAAAGAGTGTGTGTGAGTGTGGTTTCAAAAGCATATGAAAGGGGCCTTGGGAGATCTTTGGACACGGGAGTGAAAGGGTATAGGAAGGGGGATCTTGAAGGGATTTTTGGACAGGAGGGGGGGGGGTAAGTTCCAAGCCAAGGGGAAAGGTGAAGGGTGAAAGGGGGTTTCAAAAGGCACAAGAAGGGGGGTTTATGAATTTAAGCACCGCGGGGGGGTGGGGGGGGGAGTAATAAGACTTTTTAAGCCTTAATTCTTTTTTTTTTGGGGGGGTTCCACCCATGGGAAGGGGGCTTAAGGCTTTAAGCACGGAGGGGGAAAAAAAAAGACTTATAAAGGCTTAATGACTTTAAGCACGGAGGGGGGAAAAAAATTACTTATAAAAGCTTAATGACTTTTAACACGGGGGGGTTAAAGGCGTAAGAATCGTCTGTGAGGGGATTAAATCCAGGGGGAGGGGTAAAGAGGTTATAAGAACCTTCAAGAAGAAGGCTTCATGAAGCCATAGGAAGGGGGGCTTAGCTTTTCCCCTAAGAAGCTTCGAGAAGCTTCTAGAAGAAAACGTGGTATACCCACATGGAGGAAAGGGTATGGTGGCAGCTGAGGTACTCCCAGGAGGGCGACAGATGGCCGTTCATTGGCGGCAGCGGCAGCTGGCGCAAGGTGATGGCGGCGCTCCTGTTGCAGCAGCTGGCGGCCCCACTCCCTCCCTCTCTCACGGCCCTCGACTGGAGACCCAGGCAGTGTTCCGTCATGTTTCCCAGTCTCCCCTCCTTCCTCTAAACTTCAGGCAGCCTTATACTTCCCCCCCAGCTGTCCCTCTCTCACAATCCTGGCGGCGTCACGGCTCATGGCCCTCTCCTCCCAGCTCCCATGGCGATGGGTTTTATAGGGAGAGGGAAGGAATTCCTCCCTCCCCCTCGTGTCGCCCTGCATGATACTCCCTCCAGCAAGCTTCCACCGAGGAGCTTAGCCCTCCATTCTATTTCCCTCCCCTACAGCACGATGGTCAGGAGTAAAAATAAAAATAAAAAAATTTGCATTTGATATATTACACCAACTTAGCAATCTTTAACCTTCGAGCATCTTTATACTAAGCTCTATTCATGTCCTAACCACAATAAGCCTATTATTCCACTTTTCTATTACCAATGAGTTATAGTACTATTCTCGGGTATTTGCTCTAATTCTCTTGCTCATCTACACCATATATTTTATCTTGTATGAATGAATACTTTATCTTTTGATTCCTATGATGGATCGAATGCTCCATCTTTTGAATCCTTTGACTTGGAGATCCTATCAAGTGCATACAACTCCAACCCAAATTATTAAGACAAATGATATGGATATTGTAAAAGAACAAGATTAGTTGTGTTTTGATTCATTTGATCCTAATACTCTGGAGGTTATCAAATACTTCACTTTTTTCTAGCTTTACATGAAATCATCTTCTCTTTTGTGCTAATCACAAGAACTTTACTATGCTCTTCTTTTCATATATAGAGCTTAGCATTAATAGCCACAAATTAACCAAGTTTGAGATCTATTTTAGTTAAAAGATATGATCTCTCTAGGATGAAAAAACTCCTAAAAGTTTTTCAGGTTGAGTCCTTGAAGACAATTCGTCATTGTACACATATCTAAGCTCATGATTAAAGTCTTCTTCATGGCTTACTACTTGGTTATCAAATATAATAAACACACTTAGTGCTACTTCTGTAAATGGCCTAGGTCTTAGTAGCCTATGAATTTGTTGATAACATCCTCTCTATGGTGATCAACTTCATGATCATGATTTGTAGGCCCACCATGTTGTTGTTCTTGTAGTCCCAACAGCCTCCACAGATGATGCTCTCTTCTTCTATCTTAAATGTCACAGGGAGGTAGTTGCTATAGAAGCACTGTAGGTTATTAACTTGGAGGGTGTTGCTACTCTTACATTACAATTGGTGCTTCTAGATGACATGTTGCATTGGCCTATATAAATCAGAGTGTCAACTTCTCTCTCTATCTTTTGGTGAGGCTATTAACTTCCATCACATCGAGTGCTCTCTCAACACTAGCATAAAATCATCCAACACTTTCAGAGACATCACGATCTTTTGTCGTGTTCAAACTTACCTCTGCTCTTTCTCATCATCACCCTAATCCTTGCTTACATGCAGTTTTGAATCTTGGCTTGATGAATGTTTAGATAGGGAAAAAAAGAGATTTCCTACCTAATTTACTAGATAAAAATACATACATCTAGGGATTTTTTAAACTAGGAAAAAGTAAAATCTTCATGTATAAATTAGATAGGAATTTTTTTCATTACATAGGCATCTTTTCCTTATGTCAAGAAAAAATTCCTAGATGGGTAATATTTTCCTATATAGGCCTTTTTTACCTATGTTGAGAAAAAGTGCCTACATAGGTAATAATTTCCTATATAGGCTTTTATTTCCTATGTTGAGAAAAAGCTCTTAGATAGATAAGATTATCCTTTATAGGGATTTCAACATATAGATATATATCACTATATAAATAATATACTTTTCCTATATAGGCAAGATTTTGTTATATGGAGATTTCACTATATAGATGTAAATTGTAATGTGTCCATCTCTTCCCTTCAGGACACGTCTTAGCAGTCCATCCAAAAGGAGGTCGAGAAAGCTCCGCTTGGCACTCCCATGGAATGTTACAGGGTTTGGGATCTAGGACTTTCCGCGTCTGCCACGTAGCGGAAGTATTCTGGCCATTCCCACTTAGGACCGACCTGAATCAGGGTTTCCCCTAATGGTCATTTCCTAAATGGAAACTAGCATTGAACCCCAAGCGACCTACTTTACGCAAAAACGCCAGGGCCGAAGCGGATTCACGCTGCACTTGGTTCAAGGATAATGGGAAACAACAGGGATGCAAGGCTCGACCTCTCTGCCATAAGGCATAGTTCCATTTCATTCCCCTAAAACATCATAAACCGGGGTTATTATAGCCTAGACTCTAGGTCAATGCCCTTGCTATTCATTTCCTTTGAGAATATCTCCTTGCTATCCATTATGATTGAGAAAAGTTCCCGGCCAACTGGGACCACCCATCCGTAAGACGGACCCATGGCCACATCCACTGCACTTTCCTCAAGTTGTTTTAGTTGTCTAATTACCTACCACATTTAGTTGGACATGCATCAAGCAGCTTCCTTAATTAGCGCGTTAGACACTGGTTCCTTCACATAATCTTAGCACTTGACATAGAAAAAAAGTGTCAAACAAGTTCCTTTTCAACATGTTATCATATTTATCTTTGGAATACATTCATAAAGTCCAGCCGGTAGGCTTATACATAATCCGCTCGAAGGCTATCCATAATCCGCCTGAAGGCTATCCAGCAATTCACAGGGATTACTAATCCAAGATTCTACCCGTAGACTAGTATGTGGGCCTCGAGATCCAATCCCGAGTCATGTTGGCCTCTTGTGCAGGGCCCAAAAGGCAATGGATTTATGGCCAAAGCCTCCCTTGGCACCCAAGCGTCCTCCTGCTCCAAGTAGTGCCCAACAGAGAGACCTCACGCGGCGGGTTCTATCCATGTTCCTAGCACGGCTAACAACCCCCTTGGTTAGGGTCAGGAAGATAGTCAAGGGTAACTGAGGCTGCCTCTCCCTTCAGGCCTTCAACCTGAAGTATTAGATATATTTTCATCCTTTAGTTCCTTGAGCAAACAAAGCAAACAATGCTCTCGAAACTGTTACAAGAAAAATCATTTCCAGTGGTCATTATTTGGCCAACTGCTAAGGAGTGAATCCTTCTCTCTGAATGCATCCAGCATTCGATCTTGGATCAATTGCAACCTGGCAAGATCTCCAAGGGTTTGTCTGTTCACCCTTTTGTCCTTGGGTTAGGGCCGTACCCTATTAACCCAACTCCTCCAATACCTTAGGTTTTATTAATAGTAGATTATGGTGACCATGTCGCTCCAAATTATTGATTGGTCCTTTGCTGCCAAGCAAATACCTAATTTCCTTAACCTGACAACTTTTCCCAAGAAAGGTGATATAACATGATGACTACTCATTCTTTTGCAAGTTAAACTTGCGCAAGAATCTACCAATCTCATTCTGAGGAATTGGCCATTCTCTTGTGATCAAACCACAAGATCGTGTGACGTGGCAACCTGTTGCACAAGTGTCGCATCTATTCCATGGGATCATTTCACCCATCGAACAATGTCTTCTGGTCACGGAATCATGATTAGATAAGAAACATGGTTTAGGGTGTCTTCATATCCAATCCATTCCCGATTGCACTAGGCTGACATCATTCGATCCTAGGGGTTCCAACTCAATCGGAGTTTCATCTTTTGAACGAGTGATCTTTAGGGTAGAAACCCTAGATCGTTTCTTGCAAGTGTGTCCTATTGTCCCTACATTCCGTGAATGTGGGTAGGACTTTAGGTTATGAGAGTTTCGACTTGGCAATAAGTGCGACTAGGTCAAGTCCTTAACGTGCTAAACCCTAGTTAGCACTTGGAGTATATTGTATCAATTTAACCATCCTAAGCGAATCCTCTATGGTTTAGGTATTTTGGGTAATGTAGTTTACTTGTCTTACGACAAGGCGAACCATTCCTAAAGATGTTGTCTTGATCAAAGAGGGAAAAAACTAGTTGCATTACGTTACAAATTACATAAGCACGTGAATCATTGCCTCTACGTACGACTAGATTTGCAATCCCAAACTCTTCTTGTTGAGACCAAAACACATGTTAAATTATGGCATAATTTCCATTGATCCTACTAGGACATGCATTCACGATTTATGCCACTAAGCTTTTAAGGTTTTATGTTAAAATGAATCATGCAGCCTTTTCCTAACTACATTTCTGAATGAAATTATTCGTCTGACGAATGGGCATTATGCAACCTTTCCTAACTACTTAATAGTTAAATGAGATTTATGCCAATTGAAGCTAGTGTTAACCTACTTCATGCAGCCCTTAGAATCTTTTCCATGCCTTGCAATTTCCTATGGTTGATAACAACTTCTTTTTAATGAATCATTACGAATAAGATTTGTCTAAAATTGCGACATGTGATTTAATCTTTCCATGCATAATCAAAGGTGTACTACAATAATTTCGACTTTGTAATGGTAGTAATTAGTTGTTCTAGATTCGTTACTTGCAATGCACAAAGGAAACTTGCTAAAAATGCTTAGACACCTTATGTTATTTTTCGTTCATTCCTTTGAAAGTACAAATGACTAACTTTGTATCATGAATTACTATAGATAAATTTCAACTAGCCAATTTATTTCAATCGCATTTAGCTAGGTGGATTTGACAAGGATAAGTGCATCCTAATTCCATGAAATAACCATGCATAACTGCAATACACCGTAAATCAAAATTAGAAAAAAAAACTTGGACTTGTGGGTTCGGTGAAATATCCACATGAATATTAGGAGATGATCCTCCTACAGGTGTGCCTTGTGACTTTTTGGGGGGCCATCGTGACTTTGGCTTCTAGATTGCCTTCGATGATTGGAATTACTTGCCTTGGTTTGTAGTCTTATGATCTTTGCCTGTCTCCCTCATACACGCAATTCCCTTTGAGGTATGACTCCTTGATAGAAGTACCGACTTGCGAAATTTGGATTTGGAAGGCCTTAGGGTTCTTGTGAAGGCCTCTGTGGCAATGGAGGCTTGAGAGCTATTCTTCTCCTTGAAATTCCAGGGTTAGGAATGGTTTTATGGGGCCTTGCGGAAAAGGGAACTCTAAATCCCATGCCTAGGGGCTTGTGGGTGATTGGTGAAGAGGGCTTTATACTTATTTTCTTCAAAATCCCAGGAGGGTTAAAGATCTTGTGAAAAGGTGTTTAAGGAACCCTCTTCTTCTCTACAACACCCGGGGGGGGGGGGGGGGGGGGGGGGGGGATAGGGATGGCTTATGGAGGGAAATTGAGTGGGGAGGGGCTTAGAGAAACCCCTCTTCTTCTTTACAAAGAGCCGAGCCTAAGGCCTTGTGAGAGATTTGGTAGGAAGGCCTTATAGGCTTCCTCTTCGAAACTCGGGAGAAAAATGGCCTTTTGGAGGATTCAATGGGAAGAGGGGCTTTAAACCTGGGCTAGGAAATGGGCTTGCGGTGGATCCAATGGGAAGGGGGGCCTAGAGAAGCCCCTTAGAAGCTTCTAAGAAGCTTCTAACAGTTTCTGACAGCTACATGGCGGCATGGAGACGGATGACGTCGTCCGCGGGTGGATTTGGCGGAGGCTGGTGGCGTTCTCAGCTGGCGACTCCCTCCAGCACGGCTAATTCAGCAGCGGCCTCAATCACAGGTGGCGGCTCTTCTATAGTGAGCGGCGGCCACACAGCTTCCCAGCACTCTCCTCCTCTCCCACGACGTCCTTATGCACCCTCTCGCAGCCTCTTCCTTTTTCAACACCTCCTTAACCCCCCCTAAGGGGGTGTTTTTATAGTCTAGGGGGCAGCGGGGACCCCCCCCACGCACGTGGCCCCTTGCATGGCCCTCTTCCCTTCTCCCTTCCAAATGCAGCCCTACCACCCATCCCCCCATACTCCCTCTCCTCTAGCCGTGCATCGGCTGGGGGAGAAGGAATAGTAAAAAAAATAATTGAAATTTAATTCAACATTATCCTCTTATCCTCCTCCCAAGAGGATGTTTCCCCGTGGCTATGCGGATTTGAATTCTCGGCCCTATTTTTCCAAGATGGAGTTCTCCATCTCTCGCGTGCGGATATAGATTAGCTGCCAGCATTGGTGATAATCTTTGCATGAGTTTACGGTGAGAGCGGGAGGTCAGTTTAGTAATATTTTTATTCAAACAGGAATATTGCATTTTCTCCCCCTTGGAGGAATCAAGATGTCCTCATCTCGAGATGAACTGGGGATATTGTTGGTTGAGAGTGCTTTCATCTATCCAAGTGGCATCCTCCTCAGGATAATCTTTCCACTGTACGAGGCATTCTCTCAAGGTCCTGGATATCAGTTGTCTCTCCCTAACATCTAAGATCCTGTCAGGCCGTAGCTCAAGGACTCCTTGGCTAGGCATTATAGCTTGTTGGTCATCAAGTATAGGTACATACTTCTTCAACAGGATAATATGGAATACATTATGAACCTTTAGGTTCTCAGGGAGTTGCAGTCTATAAGCATTGGGTCCTAGGCACTTGAGGATAGGAAACTCTTTTTTTGGGCGTCTGTGAATGAAGACCATATCTCCTTCCTCGAAGGTTCTATCTTGATGCTTCAAATCTGCGTATGCCTTTTCTCTATCCTTGGCGGCTTGGATGTCCTGTCTTATTGACTTCATTTGGTCATCCATCTCTTCCAGCATCTGCCTTGAAGCTTCATCCTCAAGGTTGGATCTAAGAAGTTTAGGGGACTTCGATAGTCATGCCCATACAATGCTTGGAAAGGGGTCATCTGAATGCTTTGTTGGTAAGAAGCATTGTAGGCAAACTCAACCAGGGGCAAGTATTGAATCCACCTTTTTGGTTCACGGTAGCAGTGTGTCCTTAGCATATCCTCGATGACTTGATTGACTCGCTCCATTTGGCCATTAGTTTGGGGATGGTAAGCTATACTAAAACAGAGTTGAGTCCCAATGGCTTCAAAGATAACTCTCCAGAAGTGTGATGTGAAGAGAGAATCACGATCACTAATGATTCTTCTGGGTAACCCATGTAGCTTGAATATCTCCTTGATAAACAACCTTGCAATGTCTGAGGCTTTATAGTTTGTCTTAACTGGAATAAGGTGTGCAACCTTAGTAAGCATATCAACCACAACCATGATGGAGTTGTATCCTCCCTGAACTTGGGGTAGGCCAACAACAAAGTCCATACTGATGAATTCCCATTTCATTTGGGGAATGTCAAGTGGTTGCAACTTTCCTGGCATTTTGACATGTTCGGCTTTGATAGATTGATAAGACAAACACTCAGTGACATATTTGAGAATGTCATCTTTAAGCCTCTCCCAATAGTAGCTCTTCCTAACTGCATTACGAGTCTTGGCATAGCTAGGATGTCCTGAGAAAGGGGAATCATGAGCTTCCCACAGTATCTTCTGCTTGAGTGACTGGCTTGTCGGTATACATAATCTCGTTCTATAGTAGACAAGTCCACTATTGATAGAGAATTCATGATACTTAGCCTATAGCTTCTGGTCCTATTCCTTGATAGGGATCTCCCTTAGCATCTTTTGATAGGCTGGATCATGGCATGCTTCTTCTCTAGCTAGCTCAAGTATTGGGTTGTTTGTCATGGATACCTTTGTGGCTAGAGATCTAGTTGTTGATGGATTTTGCAAGATTAGAGAATTCAGGAATGCCTTGCAACTGAGTGCGTCGGCAACTAGATTCTCCTCCGCACTTCAATCCACCGACGTTGCCTCATGTTGAGCTCGTTCTATGTAAAGATCCATTTGAGACTTTTATGATCAGTTACTAGAGTAAACTTGTTACCCAACAGGTAGTGTCTCCAAAGCTTTAGAGCGTGGATGATAGCTAACAGTTCTAGATCATGGGTAGCATAATTCTTCTCATGGTTCTTCAGTTTCCTTGAAGAGTATGCTACAAGATGACCTTCTTGCATGAGCACACATCCTAAGGCAAGCGTGCTAGCATCAGCTACTACTTCGAACTCCTTACTGAGATCCAGAAGTTTCAGTATAGGTGCTGATACCAAACTTTGCTTTGATCTATCAAAGCTAGATTATTCGGCAGTTGACCATGCAATGGATGTTTGCTTCTTCAGTAAATACATTAGAGGTGCTGCAATCAAAGCATAGTTTTTGATGAAGACCCTATACCATCCTATCAATCCCAGAAAACTACGTATTTCTTTGACAGTTGTTGGTATTGGCCATTCTAGAACATCTGTGACTTTGGCCGGATCCACTGAGATTCCTTCCGCTGATACAATGAATCCCAGATATTCAATTTGACACTTGAAGAATGCACACTTCTTCGTTTTAGCATAGAGCTTGTGTGCCCTCATTGTCTCAAGGATAATCCGAAGCTGGGGTTCATGATCTTGTTCTTGTTTGGAATAGACTAAAGTGTCGTCGAAGAAGACGAGTACGAAGTCATCAAGATATGGCCTAAAGATATCTTGCATTAACCTATTGAAGGTGGCAGGCGCATTCGTGAGTCCGAATTACATAACTAGGAACTCAAAGTGTCTATATCTTATGTTGAAGGCCATTTTTGGGATATCTTCTTCCTTGATCCTTATCTGATAGTAATCAGACCTGAGATCAATCTTGGAGAAGATCTTCGCACCCTGAAGGCGATCAAGAAGCTCATCTATTCTAGGAATAGGATACTTGTTCTTAATAGTTCATTGATTCAACCCTCTGTAATCAATACACAGTCAAAGTGTTCCATCTTTCTTTTTCTGGAACAGCACTGGAGCACCCCATGGTGAACTGCTAGGATGGATGTAGCCTTGATCTAGCAGTTGCTTGAGTTGCTCCTTCAACTCAATTGCTTCCGGGATGGACATCCTATAAGGTCTCTTTGCAATTGGCACAACTCATGGCACTAACTTGATCTCATGATCCACTTCTCTTTGAGGTGGTGAGATTTCTATCATCTCTTTAGGAAATACGTCCGCATACTCCTTTAGCCATGAAGGTTCTTCACTAAACTCCTACTTATGATCTAGCTTATTGAGCTTAATCAAGTAGACAGGTAGACCCTTTCTAATTTCCTTTATAATCCGAGATGCTTTGGCCAATTGAATTTCCTGCTTTCCAGCCTCACCTTGAGTTGTGACCAATTTCCCTTCAGAGTTTCAAAAGGAAACTTGGCCCTTTCCACAATGAATGTGGGTATCCTTAGGTTTAAGCCAATCCATTCCGAGTAGACACTTATGGATACCTAGGTTCATAACTATGAATTTGACTGAAGTCATCTTTCCTCCTAGAAAGAATTCCACCTTAGCAGTTTGCCTGGTACAAGTGACCTCACAACCATTTGCTAATTCCACAAGCAGGGTAGGTGCTCCTACTGTGGCTATTCCTAATCTTCTTGCACAAGCTGGTGAGATAAAAGAATGTGTACTGCCACAATCAATCAAGGTTTTGAAACCTTTGCCTTGATAGTCCAGTGGTGTCTGAATCACCAAAACTAGTGATTCGGGCCTTTCTTATAAAGGGTGGCATGGAATGTTGCCCTTTCAACCTCTGCTTCTATGGTCAGGTCTTCTTCTTCGCAAAATTCCATGTTGGCAACATAGAAGGTTCTTCCTCTGCCTCGGGTGGTGGCTCCCTGGCCACGGCCAGTTCCTTGGAAAGGTGCTTGATGATGTCCTCTGCCAAGCTTGGGACATTGTCTTTTGAAATGACCGGGCTCGTTGTAGTGGAAACAACGGAGATTGTGGCCATTTCTTTGGGTAGGGACAAAGTTTTTGACATTATTAGTCCTTTCTTTCTTTCTTTGTCCTCGGTTTTGACCTTGAACTCTCTTCACTTAGGGCCTATATGCTCCTCTATTTTGGTCATTATAAGACCAAGTTTTGTTACTTCTTGGCCTAGCCTGCACCTCCTGAATTATGGGTGTAACTCAAATGAGTGTGTTCTATAGATCTGTTGGGCGCATAGATTCAAGGTGAGTATTCACTAGTGGGTTTAAACCAGCGTAAAATTTCGACACCTACTGTGCCATGTCCATCTATGGTGCATACTTTAGAAGTGAGACAAATTTTGAGTAGTATGCGTCAAGAGTGAGACCCAGCTGTTTTAGCTTGTAGAACTCATTCATTTTCTATGTATGATACGCAGGTGGTAAGTATCTTCCTTGCACAACTTTCTTCAGCTTTTCCCAAGTAACGGATCCTTTTGAGATTCCTCGATCTCTGCACCATTGCTTCCACCAAAGCCTGGCTTCACCGGTGAGCTTCAGCTTGGCAAGCATAGCCTGGTTGGCGGGTGTAGTACCGGCTGCTTCAAAGTAAACTTCCATGGACTCTATCCAAATCTCAGCATCCGCTTGGATAGTCCTACCTTTCCCGTCAAATTCTGGCGGCTTGATCTGCTTGAGAAGAAACTTCTTCTCCTGGATCACGGCCGTACTTGATGTAGGGGGCGAATTGGGAATTTGTACCTGGGGTTGTGCCTAGATAGAGGATTCTTAACGTTATAACTCACTAATCGTTATGATTTATATTTCATATCCAATTCAGCTCTCAACCAAGAATCCTAGCCACTTAACTTTTTATCAATTCTCATAGACAAGACAGACATTGATAAAAAGAAGTCTTATTTCATTTATATGGGCATAGCCCTTTCGGAGTACAATATTTCTTGGGATGATAGAGCAACTGCTACACTTAGTTCGGGGAGAATAATGTTGTATTACATTTAGCTATGGGAACTGGATTATAGTATGGTTTTGGGTCATGGATCTTCAAGAATCGGTAAGTCATCGAAAGATTAGGGTATCCTTTCCTTTGGTACCCATTCTTCTCGTAGCATCCCAGCACCTTGATCCTATCGGTGGGGATTACGTAGGTCACTTCCTTGTATGCATATGAGTTCAGCTCAACCCTCCGACTTCAATATGTAAAGTTGAGTTTATGTGAGCCTCCACAAAAATGAACAGCTTCATGATCCTCAGGTCCTCCAACCACTTGATCCTCTTTAGGTTGGTTCGAAGGTATGCAAACTGGTGGGCAGCTATGTAGTAGATTCCTGAGTCACCCGTCCATCTCCATTCCACGTACAAAGGCAATGGATTATAAATACGATCTAGGATGTTCATCATATCGATCCTTTGTTGATAATCTGGGGAATGCATCGTGGTCATAAACATGACTCGAAACACTAAGAACCTGTTCCATGCTTCATAATTTTGCAAGACAGCATCAAAAGTAAGGAAATATTCTTAATAGCGACATTTGCTTTACTGCTTCTTATTAAGATTTCTTAAAAACAATTCCTTTGTTGATTCGCTCTGATACCAACTGTAACGTGTCCACCTGTTCCCTTCAGGACATGTCTTAGCAATCCATCGGAAAGGAGGTCTAGAAAGCTCCGCCCGGCACTCCCATGGAATGTTACGGGGTTTGCGATCTAGGACTTTCCATGTCTGCCACGTAGCAAAAGTATTCTAGCCGTTCCCACTTAGGACCGACCTGAATCAGGGTTTTCCCTAATGGTCATTTCCTAAACGGCAACTAGTGTCGAATCCCAAGAGACCTACTTTACACAGAAATGCCAGGGCCGAAGCGGATTCATGCTGCACTTGGTTCAAGGAGAATGGGAAATGAGAGGGATGCAAGGCTTGACCTCTTTGCCATAAGGCATAGTCCCATTCCATTTCCCTAAAACAGCATAAACCGGGGTTATTATAGCCTAGACTCTAGGTCAACGCCCTTGCTATTCATTTCCTTTGAGAATATCTCGTTGTTGTCCATTATGATTGAGAAAAGTTCACGGCCAACCGGGACCACCCATCTGTTGTAGGACGGACCCACGGCCACATCCACCGCACTTTCCTCAAGTTGTTTTAGTTGTCTAATTGCCTATCACATTTCGTTTGACAGGCATGAAGCAACTTCCTTAATTAGCCCGTTAGACACTGGCCGTTAGACACTGGTTCCTTCATATAATCTTAGCACTTGACATAGAAAAACAGTGTCAAACAAGTTCCTTGTCAACAGGTTATCATATTTATCTTTGGAATACATTCATAAAGTCCAACCTGCATGCTTATCCATAATCCGCCTGAAGGCTATCCATAATCCTCCCGAAGGTTATCCATAAATTCACAGGGATTACTAATCCAAGATTCTGCCCATAGACTAGTATGCGGGCCTCGAGATCCAATCTGGAGTCACGTTGGCCTCTTGTGCAGGGCCCCAAAGGCAAGGGATTTATGGCTAGAGCCTCCCCTGGCACCCAAGCATCTTCCTGTTCCAAGTAGTGCCCAATGGAGAGACCTCACGTGGCGGGTTATGTCCACGTTCCTGATGCGGCTAACAACCCCCTTGGTTAGGGTCAGGCAGATAGTCAGGGGTAACTGAGGCTGCCTCTCCCTTCAGGCCTTCAACCTAAAGTATTAGATATCTTTTCATCCTTTAGTTCCTTGAGCAAACAAAGCAAAGAGTGCTCTCTAAACTGTTACAAACACAATCATTTCCAGTGGTTGTTATTTGGCCAATTGCTAAGGAGTGAATCCTTCTCTCCGAATGCATCCAACATTCGATCCGGGATCAATTGCAATGTGGCAAGATCCCCAAGGGTTTGTCCGTTCACCCTTTTGTCCTTGGGTTAGGGCCGTACCTTATTAACCCAACTCACCCAATACCTTAGGTTTTATTAACAGTAGATTATGGTGACCATGTCGCTCCAAATTATTGATTGGTCCTTTGCTGCCAAGCAAATACCTAATTTCCTTAACCTGGCAACTTTTCCCAAGAAAGGTGATATAACACAATGACTACTCATTCTTTTGCAAGTTAAACTTGCGCAAGAATCTGCCAATCTCATTCCAAGGAATTGGCCATTCTCTTGTAATCAAACCACAAAATCATGCGACGTGGCAACTTGTTGCACAAGTGTCGCATCTATTCCATGGGATCATTTCACCCATCCAATGGTGTCTTCTAGTCGGAATCATGATTAGATAAGAAACAGGGTTTAGGGTGTCTTCATATCCAATCCATTCCTGATTGCACTAGGCCGACATCGTTCGGTCCTAGGGGTTCCAACTCAATCCGAGTTTCATCTTTTGAACGAGTGATCTTTAGGGTAGAAACCTTAGATTGTTTCTTGCAAGTACGTCCAATTGTCCCTACATTTCGTGAATGTGGGTAGGACTTTAGGGTATGAGAGTTTCGACTTGGCAATAAGTGCGACTAGGTCAAGTCCCTAATGTGTTGAACCCTAGTTAGCACTTGGAATATATTGTATCAATTTAACCATCCTAAGCGAATCCTCTATGGTTTAGGTATTTTGGGTAATCCAGTTTACTTGTCTTGCAACAAGGACGAACCATTCCTAAAGATGTTGTCTTGATCAAAGAGGGAAAAAACTAGTTGCATTACGTTACAATTCACGTAAGCACGCAATTCATTGCCTCTACGTACGACTAGATTTGCAATCCCTAACTCTTCTTATTAAGACCAAAACACATGTTAAGTTACGACATAATTTCCATTAATCCTACTAGGACATGCATTCACAATTTAGGCCACTAAGCTTTTAAGGTTTTATGTTAAAATGAACCATGCAGCCTTTCCCTAACTACATTTTTGAATGAAATTATTTGTACGACGAATGGGCATTATGCAACCTTTCATAACTACTACGCAATTAAATGAGATTTATGCCAATTGAAGCTAGAGTTAACCTACTTCATGCAGCCCTTAGAATCTTCTTCACGCCTTGCAATTTCCTATGGTTGATAACGACTTCTTTTTAATGAATCATTATGAACAAGATTTGTCTAAAATAGCAACATGCGATTTAATCTTTCCATGCATAATCAAAGGTGTACTACAATAATTTCGACTTTGTAATGGTAGTCATTAGTTGTTCTAGATTCGTTACTTGCAATGCACAAAGGTAACTTGCAAAAAATTCTTAGACACCTTATGTTATTTTTCGTTCATTCCTTTGAAAGTACAAATGACTAGCTTTGTATCGTGAATTACTATAGATAAATTTCAACTAGCCAATTTATTTCAATCGCATTTAGCTAGGTGGATTTGACAAGGATAAGTGCATCCTAATTCCATGAAATAACCATGCATAACTGCAATACACCTACGTAAATCAAAATTAGGAAAAAAATTTGGACTTGTGGGTTCGGTGAAATATCCACATGAATATTAGGAGATGATCCTCCTGCAGGTGCACCTTTTGACTTTTTAGGGGCCATCATAACTTTAGCTTCTAGATTGCCTTCGCGGATTCGAATTACTTGCCTCTCCCTCGTACGCATAATTCCCTTTGAGGTACGGCTTCTTGACAGAAGTACCGACTTGCAGAATTTGGCTTTGGAAGGCCTTAGGGTTCTTGTGAAGGCCCTTGCGGCAATGGAGGCTTGAGAGCTATTCTTCTCCTTGAAATTGCGGGTTTAGGAATGGTTTTGTGGGGCCTTGCGAAAAAGGGAACTCTAAATCTCAAGCCTAGGGGTTGTGGGTGATTGGTGAAGAGGGATTTATACTTATTTTCTTCAAAATCCCAGGAGGGTTAAAGATATTGTGAAAAGGTGTTTAAGGAACCCTCTTCTTCTCTATAACACTTAGGGGGGGAAAATAGGGATGGCTTATGGGGGGAAATCGAGTGGGGAGGGGCTTAGAGAAATCCCTCTACTTCTTTACAAAGAACCGGGCCTAAGGCCGTGTGGGAGATTTGGTAGGAAGGCATTATAGGCTTCCTCTTCGAAACCGGGAGAAAAATGGCCTTTTGGAGGATTCAATGGGAAGGGGGGCTTTAAACTCGGGCTAGGAAATGGGCTTGTGGTGGATCCAATGGGAAGGGGGGCTTAGAGAAGGCCCCTTAGAAGCTTCTAACAACTTTTGACAGCTACGTGGTGGTGTGGAGATGGATGACGCCATCTGCGGGTGGATTTGGCGGAGGCTGGTGGTGTTCTTAGCTAGCGGCTCCCTCTAGCACAGCGAAGGCAGCAACGATCTCAGTCACAGGCGGTGGCTCTTCTGCAACGAAGGATGGCCACACAGCTTCCCAGCACCCTCCTCCTCTCCCATGACGTCCTTATGCAACCTCTCGCAGCCTCTTCCTTCTTCAACACCTCCTTAACTCCCCCCTAAGGGGGTGTTTTTATAGTCCAGAGGGGGAGAGGGGACCCCCCCCACGTGGCGCACATGCATGGCCCTCTTCCCTCCTCCCTTCCAAATGCAGCCCTACTAGCCCATCCCCCCACACTCCCTCTCCTCCAGTCGTGCATCGGCTAGGGGAGAAGGAATAGTAAAAAATAATAATTGAAATTTAATTCAACATTATCCTCTTATCCTCCTTCCAAGAGGATGTTTCCCTATGGCTATGCGAGTTTGAATTCCCGGCCCTATTTTTCCAAGATGGAGTTATCCATCTCTCGCGTGCGAATATAGATTAGCTGCTGGCATTGGTGATAATCTTTGCACGAGTTTACGGTGAGAGCGAGAGGTCAGTTTAGTAATATTTTTATTCAAACGGGAAAATTAAATAAATTTTCAATATTGATAAAAACTTACTAGAGAGGTAAATGAAAGTGCATTATAGTAAATATTAATCTTTCAAAACTGATGTATCTCTATAAGACATAGGCATAAAAAATAAACTTACATTTGAACAATGTACATTTGTCTTATTAGAAGACAATCTGGAAGCACCTTACTATTTTTTCCAACCTTCAAAATATACCAAATCATCATCTTAATCATATTAACTATTTTACTTGATAACGTCACCTTAAGATGTATGCATTGATATAAACTTGATAAAAAATACTTACATTCCATTCTATTATGTTATTTCACTCTTTGATAAGCTTTCCCTTACAAAATTTGCATACATTATGTATACATCATTCTCCTAAAGTTAAGCAGTTGCAACATAAGTAAACCAAGTGTAATGAATATTATATGTTAAATAAATATCATTATTTCTAAACAAATAAAATAAAAAAGAGAGATAAAGTTAAATCTCTACATATAGAATATAAATACCTCATTATTATAACATGAAATTGATTCACACATATGAATCCCTAATTTTGCATCCTAAGAACACATATAATTTTATGTTAATAGTTTTTTCAAGATACAAGTATTGTAATATTTACCTTAGAATGCTATTTACATATATATCATTGCACACTTTCATCGGCGATTGAAGAGAAAAAGCATCCACATCGCATTCCTATACCAAAATAAAAAAGTAAGTCATTTATACCCATGTATGAACAAAAAATAAAACATTTTTAGTCTTGAATATTACATTATCTAACTCATACATATTTCCCTCTTGATGTTGAACCTAATTGTTTATAGAAAAATGATTGTCGTTTAAACTCCTTAGTTAAAACTATAATATTAAGTGTTAGTTAAAAGAAAGAAATGATTCACCTATTCTTGATAATCTTCTGGGTACGTCTATTCCTTGCATTGTAAAGAAAAATTAGTTGTAATGTCCATTAGTCTTGAGAAAATAATATAATTTTTTCTAGGAGCATTTGATATTAAATGATGAAATTAAAATATAAAATTAAGATTTACTCCTTATCGTAATGGAGAGACTTGAGGTTGATGTGGTACCTTTCTCATTCTTTGCAAGGTACTATCTTTTTCCTTGACTAGACCCCATGTATCAATCATAAATATCATCAACATACTCTTTTCTTGGGTGTTATTCATAGCCTTTTCTTGGGTGTTATTGCTATGCCATTTTCTCTTAAATTGATATAGCATGGTGCAATATTTTGAAGATGCATCATACATTGAGTCCATGTCTCCTTAGCCTTGATGATAGAAGATACTTCTAAAAGGCCTTGATCATGCCAATAATCACACTCATATGATGAAAGGGTATCCATATGGAGGCCTAAGAATTTTGTGAAGATCTCTAAGTGCTTTTTGGTGGGGCAAGTCTCTGTCACTATTAGTGTGCATTGCATGGAACACATCATTGAACATTTTTCTCCTATAAGAGTGGACAAATGTAACTTCATTGTTTCAATTGTTTGAAGAGATTTTCACACAATGTGATAAATATCTTTCAAATTTATAACACCAAAATATGTCGTGTAGACCATGTGTGATGACAACGTCCAATATTTCTCCAAATCCTATAATGAATAATAGAAAGTAACTTAAGTTACAACAATTAATAATATTAATGAAGTAAAATAGAAACATATTGTACTTACAATATTGGCCTACCACATGCTCTAAAGGAGATGAGTTTGGTCCAAGTGCCTCCTGTTTATGAGCTCTCCAATAGAGTAATAAACTCCTAATGACTTTGATATTTTCATTAGACCAACCATTTTCATGTGTAAAGTTATAAAAAAAGTGGGCAATGTCAACCAATAGAAGACCCAATTCATACATGTACTTTGGTATATCTTGAGTGTCACAAAGTATGTATGGGAGATACCATTGTAGAAACTTCTAATTCTCTTCAGCTTTGAAGCTATCATGGTACTTACTCAGTGAATGTGGACAACACCCATAGCAAATTGAGGGAGAATCCTATTTGAAAGTCGATTGACTACAAGAGTATATTGTATTTTTCATTTCCTAACTTGGTTCTCTCATTAAGGTGGATATATACCTGCGGAATTCATTCACACTGAGTGTATGCATTGTATCGTGTACCAAGTCACATAAGTTGAATCCATATAGATCATGAAGTCTCCATAAGATTGACTCCCTGAATAAACTTGCTATCTTCAAGATAGCCTCTTTCTCATCTTGACTGAAAGCTCTTTTTGCTTGTGAGAGAGCTTCTACCATCTTTGATATCTATCTTTTTTGGGGTGGATATCAAACCTAGTAATGATTATGTCGTATATGAAACACCCTTGGAATGATGTGTTGCTAATCTAGTGATGCAATAAGTTTATTGCGACAACAAAAAGATTTTCCTCCATTCTTGAAAAGGCCTATTTTACATTGTGTAGGGTGATTTCAAGTTACCATCATCAACATGACATGAACCTTACAACATGTGGATAATCCACGAGGATTATCAAATATTTCTTGAAAATGACAGTTAAACACCAAATCAATCCCATCCACAAACAAGTGCTCCAACTCTTCAACTAGTGGTTTTAAAAAGTCTCCAAATATATCTCCACAATTTTTGTTAATTTTTTTGTAACTCAATGTCAAAAACAAAACATGTATTACTTTTGATGTCAATTTTTATCTAGATGAAGGGAGCTACAAGCTCAACCCTTGAGACCTATGGACCCCTTATTGGTCAAGATTTTCAAGCCGAGCGGCCATGGCTACCTCTCACATAGCTGATGCACCCTTCCTACCTATGGGGTATAGTGAGATTACCTTGATGCCCAATCAAGTATCCTCCTCTCCCATACACGCCGATAGCTCCACGATCCTTGAGGAAAGCTCAAGCAACCTCAATCCCTCTCCAACAAGCTCCATCCTCCATAACCACGCGAGATAAGAGAACAGTAGAGAAGAGAAGAAGATGAAGAGAGGAGATGGGGAGCTTCTTCTCCTCGGTCCCTCACTCTCACACACTCACTCACTCACTCTCTCAAGCACAAATAAGAAGGCAAGAAGAAGAGAAGAAGAAGAAGAAGCTTTTTGCCACGCACAAGAATGAGCTTCTCATTCACTTTTCAAGTTTATATACATGCCCTACTTCCCACGAGTAGTCATCCTCAATTTTTACATGGGCGGCCATGGCCTAGACCCTTTTTCTCCATTCTTTCACTTCCTAGCTAGTCCTACCACCCTTCTAAGTTTAGAATTTGAACAGGAGGGAGCATGGAACTCTTTTACAAGGATTTGAGAGCACCTTTGCATTTAAAGGTGCGCTTTCTTTCTTTTAACTCCTCTAGACTTCAGCGGCTTCGCCTTGGACTTTTGGCGATTGTTCCCATGCTTTTGGATTTTTTCCAGACTAATTATTCTTCTAGGCGCCTTCTCCATGCCTGCCCTATGCCTTTTCTTGCTTCTTAAATTTTTTTATTTTCTCGCTTTTTTTCCTATTGCTGGTGTTGCAGTAAACACTACCCCTTCCTAGCCGAGTTCCAATCCCATCGCACTGATGGGTGGTAGCTTGGAAGGTGGTAATGTTGGTGGCCGAGTGGCCTTTTGAGTTTGTATACATGCCCTTGTCGAGGATGGTGTTGGAGGGATTCATCCTTGAAATTGAAAATGGTGTTGAATTGGCTCCCTTAGGAAAGGTGTCTTGACAAAAATTGGCTTTGTCTTGACAAAGATCTGCCCTTGAAATGGAAAATGGTGTTGGGGCGGATCAATTGGTTGATGTGCTCTCCCTGATATGGCCCGATCTTAACCTGCAAGGCAAAGTCGTGCACTTCCTAAGGGGGGTGTCTGCCTCTCCGTGGTGCGTGCAATGCGCATGGCAGTGGAACTGGGATTTGGGTTTAACCTTAGGCAAACCCACGGTGTTGTCCCACACTTGAGGACCTAGTTCTTACATCATCATGGGTGCGGTGCAGAGCTTAGGGTGACAGGTCTGGTAGTCCTGCCCTTGATGTGCCCTAAGCGTGAGGTGGGGAAGGGGCGAGGTGGAAACCCTAGGTGCAGTGAATGTGGCACTCCAGATGTTTCATGGGGAGCTCAAACTTTTGCTTTTGTCTTTCTTGCACCTTTTTTTACTCTAGTGCCCTCTTTCTTTTCATTCCCGGTATTTGCCTCTTTTCTTTTTCTTTTTTCTCTTTCTTTCTCTCTCTCTCTTTTTCGTTTTCTCTCTCTCTTTTTTTTGGATGACTTATTGATCATGGATACGATTGGAATACAAAAAGAGTTCTTATGATGTATTCCTATCATCCTTGGATGGTCCACAAGGTGGCCTCAAGCACTTAGTAAAAAATGCGTGGCTTTGCAGATATTCTTTGATGCTAGCTCTTACCTTCAGAGGTGCTGATGACAAAAAGGGATGGTTACACCTCGAGAAGTAGGTATCACTCATGTCCTCTAGAATTTTCGTGCAAAAGGAGGGGAGTAAGGTCACCCTCATCATGAGTCTAGCCATGGCGCGACTATCGATGCCTAAGTTGATATTAAAAAAGAGCGAGGGAAGCTGGGCTTCCTCAGTTGCAAGATTTTGCTTAAGCAAGAACTTAATGAGCCTAAGGTAATTACACGTTACTATAAACGATGATTCTGTACATGAGGAGAAATCCTCGAGGAAGCGTTTGATGGATGGAAGGATATCCTCCAATCTAAAAGCCAAGTATCCCTTGGGAGTCCGTGCATTGACATTGTAGATTGTTGGAAAGTCAAGGGGGCCATGCATGTTCTTGTCATGGTCAACTCCATGTCTGCAGGGGTAAGGCATGTAGATGGGATCATTCCACTCTTCAGGCAATGAGCTGCAAAAAGCAGTCAAAGCATCAAAGTTTGTATCCCAAGTCCTCCTCCCTCACTTCGGTTGCGCCTTGTAGCCTTGGACGGTCTTGGAAACCTAGTTCACCTTGTCCCACCAATAATCTCCTGGTTCCTGCCTCCATTTGGTAACTACAATATTTCTCTCCTCTATCCATCGGTTGGCAAGGTCATTAGCCATTCTATTGATTCTTGCCACTGTCTTCAGGGGTAAAACACGATCCAAAGCTCATGGATAAGAAAAGGACAACTCAAATGGTCGTGTCTGGAACTCGTGTTGTTGCCACATAGTCAACTCCTGAGACCAGCTGACAAGATGGGGATCCTTGCGTATTGGCATGGACTCTTCAGGGAGTTGTTGTAGCCGTACTCTTGATCTCCTCTAGGCTTGCTCCACAAGCTCTTGCATCTTCTTCGGGTTGCTACCATGTGTTCAAGAATTTGTGCCCCTTCTGGCTCTTCCAATGGCAATTCAGGCAGGGGCAGACTGGGCTCTCTATGCTGTTCTTCCTCGAATTCTTGCTCAAAGTGTGGCCCCTCTTTTGTGGCTTGCTCTACCACCGGCTGGTCTTCAGGTGGTGGCTGTTGCACTTGTCCTTCAAACTCTTCATTATGTTTTTCCTTTGTGTTATGTTTTCCTGATCACCTTACCCCCTCCCCCTTGTGGAAAGATGAAAATCCTTCCCAGGATTGAATAGGACGAGGTAAGGGAGTTAAAGCGCAGCATGGTGTGTTTAATTTGACAAGAGCCACTCGTAGAAATTTGGATTGTATTCCAATTGGGCATGACAGTCAAGTTCATGCGGTCTAATGGATGATTGTGTGATATACATTAGAACATCGTGTAGCACATTGCCAGATTTGAGGCAGCTAGCAACGTGTAGCTCTTCTACTGTAAGGACTTGGTTGATGTAAGGATGAGCCAATAAATGGTCGTCAAGCAATTTGTTATGCAGAATGGCCATAACCCTAAAAGAAGTAGGAGCTACATATGTGGTGTCATATTCCGCAGCCTTGATTGTACGTCTATGCTCAGCATTCGTCATAATTTGGCAACCTTTCCGCTCCCATTGGAGGTGTAAGGCACACCATTGCTATAAGAATGAAGAGGTAGAGTTTGCAAGACTCAGGAGCTCTTCAAGCTCTTGGATTGGTGCAGAGCCAGCACACTTTTGGTATGAGGTCAGCATCTTGCCAATGGTTGCTTGCTCCTTTAAGACTTCACTGCTAGCTATAAGCTCAACTGCAACCTTGGGGAATTTGATGGTCATGAGCTCGTACTCTTCCCAGGTGCATGATAAAGCACGGACTTCAGAAGCAAGAGGCTCATCAAGAAGGCCAAGGTCTAGCCGTTCATAACTTGGGGCAAAGGTCGTGAATGTGTTGTCGAGCATTTTAATGCAAGTAACCATGTCATCACCTAAATTGGTAGCAAGGTCCTTGGCCATAGCAAGAAATGAGCGTCGCTCATATGAAGGCCTAGGAATTACCGGTGGCTACGGTGGAACAGAACTAGATGGATGCATTAGTGATGATATTCTGCTAGATTGCTCCTTGGGATGAGCATCCCCTTGGAAGGTTAGTTGTGTGTCCTGCGGCTTGAAAGACATGCAACCTTCATCATAAGCTGCTTTGAGCATGCAAGAGTCGGTCGCATTAGATAATTGCTGGACATCTAGCTACTCCGTAAGTTGATAGGTTTGTAAGTTCTTGAGAGACATAGTGGGTTCAGGCTGCACGGGATTGATTGGTCGAGTCTCTAGAGACTTTGCTCTGGCATCACTAGTGGCTAGTTTAAAGCCAACGAGTTGCTGCTTTGGCCAATAAATGGGCTTAGGTTTTGAGGCTTCGGCCTTTGTGGTTGTCATAGATTTGACAGCTTGGGTCTTAGGTATGGCTGGTTGTTTAGTGAACACGATGCTTGAAGCAGATGTGGCCGCACTCATAGTGTCCTTGAGCACGTAATAGGGTTATTGGGAGCCATTGTGGCTTAAGGATGTGTTTACTGTTTTAGCATCTAGGCTGCTTTCTAGGCTTTGCATGAGAGTTCCTAGGTCTGCGGGGTCGTGTTTGCTTATTGTGGAAAGGCTTGCCTTGATGTTTAGGTACCTATTGAAATGTAGGTTGCTTAACCTTAGGAGTGGTTTTGGTGGGGTGGTGTTTTGTGGGCTGAGTGGGGTGTGACACATCACGATCCCCCTCCTTAGCCTTAGGCATGGTCTTCTCTATTGGTGGAATGGTGGTCTTGGAGGGACCTGCACTGCCCTTGCTGAAAGTTATCACGATGGCACATTTTCTATGGCAAGGTGGATACATTATAGGTCGTAACTGACGTACCAATGGGTTTGTTTTTTGAAAGTGTGCCCTGTCAAGAATCACGTGGTGGGGGGACTTGCTCAAGATGCTGTGCCGAACACACACAGAATGCACAAGGAGAAGCTCACTCAAGAGACAAGAAGAGAGATGGAGGCCAAAACATTTTCTTGCTGGTTTCTTCTTCTTCTTCCACACTCTTTACAATGTACACAAAGTAGAGATAAGATACAACATAAAGGAAAGTGGCCTACTAAGTCAAACAATGCATAACCGACTACACTAGTCGACTGGCGCTATAAACTATGCCAGCTATAAATAGGTGTAACAACCTGAATATAATAAGTAATGAGTCAGTGGCCATGTGAGAGTCATAATGACCACCGACGTGCTAAATGTAGACGTGTGGACTCATCTAACTAGGCAGTCCATCATCAATGTCCGCATATGTTGAGCTTGTCATCTCAACACTCCCCCTCAAGCTCAACTGTATCTCTACAACTCCAAGTAAGCTTCAAAACTTTTGAAGCTTCTCTATACCTAATGCCTTCGTGAAGATGTCAGCTATCTAATCCTGTATGCTGACATACACCAAGTCAATCTCACCTGCTAGTACCTTCTCTCTCACAAAGTGGTAGTGTACCTCAATATGTTTTGTCTTGGCATGGAACACAGGGTTTCTAGCCAACTATATAGTGCTCATGTTGTTACAATAAATGACAACTGCACCTTCCACCTGCACATCCAAATCAGCCATTAACTTTTGTAGCCATACTACCTCACATGTTGCAACAGCAGCACCTCTATACTCAGCCTCTGTACTTGACAAAGCAGCTGTAGATTGCTTTTTGCTGCTCCAAGCAACTGTTGCACTACCAAGAGAGAACATGTATCCACTGGTAGATCTTCTATCAGACATACTACCAACCCAATCTGCATCTGTGTATCCAAACACCTCTACATATGTACCTGCCTCATAGAAAAGTCCATAATGCAATGTGGACTTCACATATCTCAATATGTGTTTGACTGCATCCAAATGTGGCTTTCTAGGTACTTGCATAAACTGACTCACAAGACCAACAGCATAGCTCAAGTCTGGCCTTGTAATGGTCATATAGATCAAACTTCCCACTATCCTCCTGAACATAGTAGGGTCTTCTATCTCATCCCCAACATCAGCACTCAACTTTACATTCTGCTCCAACGGGATTGAAAGTGGTTTGCATGCTGTCATACCATACTTGGACAACATATCCAAGCCATATTGTCTTTGAGACAGCCATATACCATCATCACATCTGATCACCTCAATGCCAAGGAAGTACCTTAGCTCACCTAAATCCTTCATCTCAAATTTCTTCTTCAAAAAATCCTTGACTTTAGCAATCCCACTATTAATATCACCTGTAATAATCAAGTCATCCACATAGATGACTATGATGACCAAACTTGCATCTCCCTTTCTCACATAAAGTGAGTGATCAGCATCAAAAACATAAAATCCAATATTGACAAGATACTCTCTGATCTTGTCAGACCATGCTCTAGGTGCTTGCTTGAGTCCATAGAGCGCCTTCTTCAATCTGCACACATACGTGGGATGCTCTAAATCTTCATAACTTGTTGGTTGATCCATATACACTTCTTCCTGCAAATCACCATGCAAGAAGGAATTCTTCACATCCATTTGCTGCAACCTCCAACCTTTGGCTACTGCCAAAGCAATCACACATCTGACAGTTGCCATCCTAGCAATTGGACTGAAGGTTTCTTCATAATCTGTGCCATATGTCTGGGCATAGCCTTTTGCAACCAGCCTAGCTTTGTACCTACTAATAGAACCATCAACATTGTGCTTAATCTTATAAACCCACTTACATCCAATTGCTTTCTTGCCCTTCAGCAATGATACTAGATCCCAAGTCTTATTGGCCTCTAATGCAGCCATCTCCTCATCCATTACTACATCCCAATGAGCATGACCAACAGCCTCCTCAAAACATGTGGGCTCAACATCCTTAACTAGTTTCACCATATAAGCATAATGGTAAGCTACATAACCTTCAAAACCAAATCTTTTAACATGGTATCTGACCCTGCTAGATCTGCGTACCACTGGATTACTCAATGGAGCCTTTACATTACTATGAGCTCTTTGTACACGTGGTGTCCTGAGAGAAGGAATACCAAGCTCATCATCCAAGCTCTCTGAGCCACTAGAGTCTCCATCAAGAACTGTATCAATGCCATCTGACACTTTATTCTTTCCTTTGTCTTTACATGTAGTGCTACTAGATGCACCTGAAGATGTAGAGATACTCCTTAGTCTTCCAGACCAAGGACTACCAGATGATGTCTCTGGTCCACTAAGAGTTCATGATTCTTGCTTTTCAGCCTGCACATGAGTGTCATGATCATCATCATCATCCAATGCATCACCACTAGATGCATACCAATTGCTCATTTCATCAAAGATGGCATCCCTGCTCACTCTGAACTTACATGTGACAGGGTTATAACAACGATACCCTTTCTACTCTAAAGATTATCCAATAAAAACACATTTTTCTACCTTTGGATCAAGCTTCTTCCGTAGCTCATCTGGCACATGCACGTATGCAACATAGCCAAATACCTTTAAGTGCGATACATCAGGCTTCTTGCCAGTAAAGCATTCTTCAGGAGTCATCCCATGAATTGCAGCTGTGGGAGTTCTGTTCATAATATAAATAGCATTATGAACAACCTCAGACCAAAAATGTTTAGCCATATTCTTTTCAGCCATCAAGGCGCGTGCAACTTCTACAATATGCCTATTTTTCCTTTCTGCAACCCCATTTTGCTGTGGGGTATATATGCATGTGAACTGTCTCTTTATCACATGAGACTTCAAAAAATCACTGAACTCATTCGAGAGGTACTCTCCCCCTCCATCTGACCTCAAGCACTTTACTTTCAAGCTTGTTTCTCTTTCAACTGCAGCCTTGAAAGTTCTAAAGTGCTCAAACGCTTCACTCTTTTCCTTCATAAAATATACCCACAGCTTTCTAGAATAATCATCAATGAATGTGACAAAGTATGAACTGCCTCCAAGAGATACATTTTGTGTAGGCCCCCAAATGTATGTATGCACAACATCAAGGATATTTCTGCTCACATCTTTGTCATGTGAAAAGGGTTGTCTTGCCTGCTTACCAAACAGACATGCTTCGCATACCTTATGAAACTCTGCAACTCTAAATGTAGGCAAACCTGTAACCAACCCTTTGGATTGCATTAATTTCAGCCTTTGTACATTTGCATGTCCAATGCGTTTGTGCCAAATTTCAATATCTACAACAACATCTTTTCCTTTAGCATACATAGCAGCATTCATAGTAGGAATTCCAACATCCAGAGTAAATATACGTCCAACTCTACTTCCCTTTGCTACCAACCTACACTTGTCATTGAAGTCTTCTACAAAGCAACCCTTTGCATTAAATTTGACTTGCAGCCCTTGCTCTACCATTTGACCGACTGACACCAAGTTCTTTGTAATAGATAGCACATGTAATACATCTGAAAGACTCTTTATCTTACCATCATGCAAGGACAATGGAACTTTTCCAATGTGTGAAATTGGGGGGCATGAATTATCACATGTCTGCACATAACCTGCATTTTGCAAATCCTGCATCTCTCCAAACCGTTCTGCATGGCTGGTCATATGATTGGATGCACCTGAATCAACATACAAAACATCATGTGTTCCCTTTCCTGTAACAGCATTCAGCATATGCTGCATAACAAACAGACATTCATTTTTGTCTTCATTCTTTCATAAAGACGATGCATAGTTTCCTTACTGCAACTTGCCATTGTGAATATAATCTTTCTTACACAACATTGGGCTGCAATATGACCTATTTTGCCACAGTAGTGGCACACAATACAAGAGTTGTTAGAACCTCTGTTCTACCATCCACCTCTTCCTCTAAAGCTCCCCCTGCCTCTAAAGTTACCACGACCTACTAAAACCTGCTTATCGCCAAATTGCTGATTCAATCTGTTTTGCTAGTTGTCACTACCACATCTTATACTATGGCCTCTTGAAGAGAACCTGCCACGTCCCCTTCCTGAACTGGAGTAGAAAGCTTGGACCTGTTTACCACTTCTTTTAGATGTCTCACTCTACATGTTGATCTCTTCTGTGATCATAAGGGAGACCAACTCATCAAAATCTGGAAATGGCTTTTTGACATATACGGAAGTTACAAAAGACTTCCAAGCCTTTTTATTGTTAAGTCCACCCAAGGTAGATGACACCAAATCATCATCATCAGGCATTGCATCAATCGTTGCCAATGCATCTGCAATGCTCCTTACCTTCAGTGCATACCCATTGATAGACATCTTCCCTTTCTTCAATAAATTCAACTCTTGCTTGAGTTGAATCTTTTGTGCCTTTATATTTACGGAAAACATACTTTCAAGTATGGTCCAAGCTGCATATGAATTCTCTGCATTTCTAATATGTCCCAGCATATTATTGTCAATTACTACTGACACCCAATACATGACCTTCTTGTCTTTTGCATTCCATTCCTTCCGTGCCTTTGTCTCTTCTGTAGTTCGATGATCCCTCACTTTCGGCTCCTTTTCTTCACCTGAAACAAACTCGTAGAGACCTTTTCCAATAAGGAAGTTCGTGACACGGAACTTCCATAAAGGGTAGTTTTTCTTGTCGAGCTTCTCAATGATGGGGCTTCCACTATCCTCTGCCATTATCACAAAACTAATACCAAACAACAAGCAAATCTTCTACAACCCTCGACCTGTAGTGCACAGTAATACACCAGATAACCTTTTTCACTATCTGCTCAACAATACATGCAATCTGTAACCTGTTTGCAGATAAACCTTATGTTTGATTCCTGCAAACACCTCAAGAATTACAGATTCACAATCTGTAACCTGCGCACCCACTTTCGGTCAAAACAACTGAAATGACAGTGTATCCTGAAACTATTGTCTACAACCTTGTGGCTCTAAAATGGGGCCTGAAACGGCCTCAGATGCCCAAAATAACTACAGGCAATCCCAAAGGGCTTATCTGCAAAATACACAACGCTCTTCGTGCATACCAAATCTCACTGCAATGTGAGATTTTTGCTCTACCCTGCTTTCAGTGCCTCCACAAGCACTATCCAAGAGAAAGAGTAGAAGGATGGGAGAGCTTCTTACCCGTGGCTTGCTTGCTCTAACCTTGCTTCTTCTCCTTCATTCATCCTTCAAAATCATCCTCTCTCAGTGGCGTGGCTCTGATACCATGTCAAGAATTGCGTGGTGGGGGGACTTGCTCAAGATGCTGCATCGAACACACACAAAATGCACAAGGAGAAGCTCACTCAAGAGACAAGAAGAGAGATAGAGGCCAAAACGTTTTCTTGCTTGTTTCTTCTTCTTCTTCTTCCACACTCTTTACAATGTACACAAAGTACAGATAAGATAAAACATAAAGGAAAGTGGCCTACTAAGTCAAACAATGCATAACTGACTACACTAGTCGACTGGCGCTATAAATATGCCAGCTGTAAATAGGTGTAACAACCTGAATATAATAAGGAGTCAGTGGCCATGTGAGAGTCATAATTACCACCGACGTGCTAACTGTAGACGTGTGGACCCATCTTACCAGGCGGTCCATCATCAATATCCGCATGTGTTGAGCTTGTCATCTCAACATGCCCTAGCAACGATGCCTTGCCTACCTCCTTCGTGTTGGGCAACACATAGAAGATGATTGGCAAACTTTCTAACTCAAGAGAGACAATGACTTTGCACTTCCCAAGGAGGAGTGCATAGGATTCATCCCCAAATGGGCTAAGTTTAGCATTTGTTGGCTACAACTGGGGTTGACCAATGAGGGTCCAATGAGCATGGTTTAGGATATTGACGTCAACTCTCTCATCGATCAAAGCATCAAAAGAATGTGTCTTTTGGGATGTGGTCTTGATTTGTAAATAAGCTAGAGCAACAGCTTCCTCATCATCCTCTATCTCGATGATGGTTGCGACACAGACATTGACAGGGGCCTCTATCATAGGGCGCTCATGTAAAGGATGTGTGGGAGGGTAGTACTTCTTCACGTGACTGCCATTGAAAAATCCTATGCCCTTGCCTTCCAATGTTTCAAGTTTGACATTGCCCATCCTATTGATGGCACGCACTCTAAAAAGTCCCAACCAACTTCATTTTCTACTTATGGACCCTCATAGAGTACAACAACGCAAGGTCGTCCTAGTCAAAATCGCATTTTTTGACATGCTTGTCAAACCACATCTTTCTTTGCCCCTTTTCACAAATTAGAGCATGGGTGGCGATGAGTCTAGTTTCAGTGAGGCATTCCAACTTGATAATATAGTTAGTCCAAGCCTCTTTCCCTTCCCAACGCTCTTGCACCACTATCCTCAAGCTAGGGATAAAAAATTCTAAAGGTAGGACAGCCTCGATTCTGTATGTCAGCCTGAAGGGCATTTGTCCCACAACCGTTTTATAGGCTCTTTGATATGCCCATAAAGTTGCCATGAGCTTGTTATCCCAGTCGCTCCGAGAAGTGGAAACCACCTTTGTGAGCACATTGACCAAGATCTTATTCGTTGATTCTGTATGGCCATTGGCTTGGGGATAGTATGGTGAAGACTTCCTATGGATGATCAAGAAGGTTGAGAGCAGGTGGGCAATCACCTCATTGATGAAGTAGGTGCCCTGGTTGCTCACTATCTCAATAGGGCAACCAAATCTTGAGATGACTTGCTCCCATAATAACTTTGCTATGGTCCTTGTGTCATTCTTCCTTGTGGCTCTTGCTTCAGCCCATTTCATCAAATAGTTAGTTTCTACGATGATATATCGATCCTATGAATACTGGGCCACATGACTAATGGGTCTGATGAAGTCAATGCCCCATTTCTCGAAAAGGGGTCATGCTATTACAGAGGTCAATTCCATTTTGTCGTTCCATGTGGGGACCTTGGTCCTTTGGCACTCATCACAGTGCTTGACAAATCTAGTTGTGTCATGGAATAGCGTGGGCCACCACAGTTGAGACTGCAACACCTTGCAGGCTGTCGTATCTCCACTGCAATGCCCCCCAGCAATTCAGCATGTGCCTCTCTCAACCTGTCATGCATCTCATGTTTGCACACACACCTGTGTAGCAACCCATCTTGCCCCAACCTATAGAGTTGGCTGTCAATCAGTTGATAGGGTTGGATCTTCACAATAAGCCTCCTAAGCTTTGCCTTTGCAATAGGTCTCTCGAGTAGGCTGTGTTCGAGCATGTGGATGACATCATCAACCCAGTATGGCATTGAATCAGCCTTGAATAATTCATTGTCACTAGACAGGCCAAAGAGATATGCATCTGGAAGGTCATCCATTATGCCTTGTCCAGCGGCTTCACCTGTGGGTGTGCAGGACATGTGATCTGCCATGTAATGCTATTTCCCTTTGCGTACAACCACAAAGAAGTCAAACTCTAGAAGAAGCAATAACCATCACGCAATGCGTTCTGTAGTGCAAGGCTTGTTCACTAGATAGAGCAATGCTTGATGGTCAACAAGAAAGGTGAAGGGTGTGGCCAAAAGATAATGTCTAAGTTTCTTAATGGCAAACACCATGGCCAGTCCCTCCCTTTCTGTAGTGGAATACTTAATCTCCGTGCCAATGAACTGCCTCCTAGCAAAGCTCACTGGGTAATCAAGGTTATGTTCGCCAGGTTGGCACAGAATAGCTCCAATGGCAAACCTAGATGCATCTCTCGCTATAGGTTGTGGATTTCTCTATGGTTCTTTGGCTAGAGCCATCTCAATTTGAGCTTCTAGTACTTCTCTCCCTAAGCTCGTCATCTACCCTTATTGCCTCATCGAAAACCCTAGCGATCACATCTCTTTGCAAGCTCGAGTTGCTTGCCATTGCCTTTTAAAGCTCCTCACTATGGATTCCGTTTATAAAAATAGTAGAGACCACTCTCTTGTTTGGTTGTTTGTTGGTAGGGATTCTCTTAAACTGGCTACGTACATGAGTGACGTAGTCTCTAATGTCCTCTTTGTCCTTCTGACTGACGTTCATCAATCGGACTATGAGGTTTTCCGAATACCTTGTCTCTGAAAATATCTTGATGAAGAGATCCTTCAGGCGATTGAAGTTTGTTCACTCTGTTGCGTCTAGGCTAGTGTACCACGTCCTTTCCTTATCACCCAAGCAAAGCCCAAAATCCTGCAAGTGTTGGGCGAGGTCCGTGAGACCATTGGCTTCGTAAACTTGCTTGAACTACTCCATGAAGCTATAGGAATCGTTGCTGGGCTGCTACTTGTCCAGTTGCTTGGCCACTACATGGATCTTGTTGTGGCTCTTCGCCCCCTACGTGACTCCTAAACCTGTGAGCAAAGAGGTGCCTAGTGCAGTTGCACTCTATTCTACAGATGTGTTGTCTATGAGTTGCTTGGTGACAAGCTCGCTCAACGTCCGGTCTACCTCTACCTCCCTCTCTCTCTCTTTGCATTCGGCCCTGTCGTGGCCTTACCAGCTAAGGCTAGAACCCATCATGTCTCATACATCTCTAAGTCTTGCCGCAAATTTCTCATTCCTTGCTTGCGGTTATACGCCGTGATGCTGTGCAGCGCTTTCCTAGCTGCCTTCCTCTCTTCCTCAAGGCTCATAACTACTTCCTCGATCGGTGTGCCGTGGATCACGGTCCTTGTTAGCCGATCATATTGGTTGACCATACGTTGCAATTTGATTGGGAACTTGCCCAAGTCCAATAAGTTATCCTCTCGATCCGCGTCTACTCTTGACATTTCTGTAGCCTCTCACTCCACCCGGTTGTCGATCAATTCAATTAGCTCAAGTAGCAACTTGGCCTCAATCGTGTCATCTTCGAAATCTTTGGGGTCTTCAAGGTCCTATTAATGGGGCTTTGTGGCACCCATCTACATCTCAAGGTTTGCTCCTATTGGTGGGTTCTTTGAATTATTATGATTCTATGTGAGTTCCTTGTTATTGAAAGCAACTATCAATTTTATTCACACTCGTGCTTAGTGCTTTCCAGTGCACATTGTCAAATGAGGCTTTCTCCCTTTTAGTGCACTTTAAATGATGAAATCAGCGTGGGGTGAGAATGCAAAATGAATAATGTAGTTCCCGCTTTTCCCCCTTTTGTTCATAGCCTAATATGGCTCTAAGCGCATTTTTTGGTTGTCCTCTCGTATTGTCCAAGGTCTATGCTACCCCGTCAAGGCCAGATTGGAATCTGAGGGTCAGTTTCAGCTCTAAGTCTCGTCTGTTCTATGGCTTGCTACTAGAGATTAACTCTAGGCTGCCCATGCGTGGTTTCTCCAATTTCTAGCTTTTGAGAGCCGGTTCAGGTACTCAGGGATGTTTGGGGATGTGTTCGAAGTGGCCTTGGTTTGAGGAGGTGGCTCACTTACCAGTTTAAAATGTTTTGCCCTGGTGGTCTGATTCCCAGAATCAGACCATCCAATTCTGGGTGGTCCAACTATCCAAGTTAGACTATCCGATCGGACTGGGTTTTTCGATCCTAGTCTTGGTCCGGACTGGAGTTGGTCTGCTGACTGTCTCACGGTGGTCCAATCGAACGGATGGGTGCAATTCTAAAAAATGGATCCTACTGCCATGTGGCAGGGTTCGACTGGCAGAGTCGAATGGTGCGATCACATAGTTGGTCTGATCGGACCGAGTGGTCCGAGTCTAAGGTGGTGCATTCGATCGGACCAGAGATGGTTCGACTGGTAGAGTCAGACAGTCAAACTCAGAGAGTTGGATAGTTCGAGTGTCTAATTCTTGGAATCGGACACCTACAGCCTAGTCCAACTACGTTTGTCGTGGCGTAGTTGCGAGGACGGGAGTGACGAATGCTACGCGTGGGGGTCTTGGTACAAGCTCCAACTTTCCAGATCAAACAATCACAACTCAGAGAAGGTCAAGGAATACCTGGAATGGCTGGGGGATAGCAAAACAACTGGATCAAACCCCTTCTATACCTGCACTCACACACTCTCTCTCAAGATCTCTCTCTCTCGATGTCTGACTGCAAAATGAGGCCTCCGCTGACCTTTTGAGCCTCTTATTGCCTTACTCAAATCTCCTTTAACCTTATGGTTGCCCCTCTTACACCCATCTACTCAAGATTTAGATTTTATGCCCCTTTCTCCCAATTTTCAGCGTGTTTTCATAAGTAAAAAACCCTTCTATTTTCCCTATTTCCTTGGTTCTAATCCTATCCAAGTGCAACAAAAATAAAGTAGTGGCTGAGATTGATTTATCTACTTGCCTACTCAACAACAAACCAAAATACTTACTTGTTCCGAAGATCAAACCACCTAAATTCCCTATCTATCTCAAGCACCAATTCAGAATGAAAACCCTACCTCTATGCTCGATTTGAAGCACGTGGTGCTCAAGGCTTGTTTCTGTCGGTCCCAGCAATGGAACCAAAATGAAGGGAGCTACAAGCTCAACTCCCGAGACCTGCGGACTGCTTATTGGTCAAGCCTTTCAAGTCAAGTGGCCATGGCTACCTCTCACATAGCCAACGCACCCTCCCTACCTATGGGGTAATGTAGTGAGCTTACCTTGATGCCCGATCGAGTACCCTCCTCTCTCATGCACGACGCCAGTAGCTCCACGATCCTTGATGCAAGCTCAAGCAACCTCAATCCCTCTCCAACAAGCTCCATCCTCCATAGACGCGCGAGACAAGAGAATAGTAGAGAAGAGAAGAAGAGAGGAGATGGGGAGCTTCTTCTCCTCAGTCCCACACTCTCACACACTCACTCCCTCACTCCCTCACACTCAAACACTCCCTCTCTCAAGCACAAGTAAGAAGGCAAGAAGAAGAGAAGAAGAAGAAGAAGCTTTTTTCCACACACAAGAATGAGCTTCTCATCACTTTTCAAGCTTATATACATGCCCTAATTCCCACGGGCGGTCATCCTTAATTTTTACATGGCCGACCATGGCCTAGGCCCTTTTTCTCCATTCTTTCACTTCCTAGCTAGACCTACCACCCTTCTAAGTTTACAATTTGCACAGGAGGGAGCCTGGCGCTCTTTTACAAGGATTTGAGAGCGCCTTTGCATTTAAAGGTGCACTTTCTTCCTTTTAACTTCTCCAGACTTTGGCAGCTGCACCTTGGAATTTTGGCGGTTGTTTCCATGCTTTTGGATTTTTTCTAGAATTATTATTATTTTTGGCTCCTTCTCCATGCCTGCCCTACGCCTTTTCCTGCTTCTCAGATTTTCCTATTTTTCCACTTTTTTCCTATTGCTGGTGTTGCAGTAAATACTAGAGTTAAGGATGAGAATTTCAGCAATACCACAATTTTTTTTTAGTAGTTCATGATGCCTGTAATCCATCCCAATGTAGCAACAAAGTAGTATTTATTGGATCTCCTTACAAATCCAATATCACATTCATTATGTAATAATTTAATATGATCAGTTGTCATTTCAAAAGACATTTGGATGTTGAGAACTTTATAACTTGCACCAAACTTTTGTGTGTTTAATTAGTAAGCAACACTCCTTGCATGAAAAGGCAAAGCATGAGACCTTCCATTGCTTGGAAATGTTGCATATACTTTCTCGCATTGTGGGTTGTCACATACAATAGGTAACTCATATGAAGCATTTGGGCTCCAAAAATCTTGTACCTCTCTCGATGTTTAGAACCATCCCAAAACTCAAAAATGTGTTCTAGTTGCTCAATTGCTTCCTTTTCCAGCCATCTATCTTTGTTGTGCCACATCTCAAGTAGTTCATGACAAAATGATCTACTTTTAGTAACTCAATTTTCCTTCCTATTGGTATGTAGTCAAACACAATTGTCTCTTGCCTTGGAGTTTCACATTCAAGACACTTCTCACAACAAAGATTACAATCATGCCAAATAAACTTCTTTGATTGATTACCCTTGCATACACAATAAACCATAATTCCCACATAGTTAGCCTCCTTTGACAGATGAAGTAGATGAGGCTAATACATATTTGTCGATGTCCCCATACATAACCTATAATGCTTTGCTTGCACCATGCCAAGACTGTTAAAAAATACTTTAATTAGTCCAAAATTCTCCGTACCTTAATTCCCAAGAGATATCCACTTCATGTACTAGGGAGTTATACTAGGAGCTTTGCAAGACAAGTTTTCTTCTCATTACTTTTTCGATCCTCAATACCACCAAAGAGAATTTCTAACATCTTTTATTGTACCTTTATTAAGACATTGTGTTTATCACATAGTGCTTGTATTTCTATTACACTCTCCATGATTTATTTTTCTAATGTTTCTTTGAAATCCATCAAAAGTATTATTAGAAACATTTACATCTTCATGTACTTCTGGATATGGGAACATCGTCCGCCTCTATACTGTTAGATCCTATGTCTTCATCCCCGTGTTCTATATGCTGATAACATGTATTGGCTTTTACACTTTTAGATTGCAAGTTTTCTTCATCTCCATCTCTAACAATGAGATCAAGAGAAATAATAAGATTCTTGAATTTCTCTTTTAACTTATTATGTTTGTAAAAGGTTCTAGTAGCTACATATCGTCTCCCTTGACAAAAAGATGTACAATCACACCACATTTTATTTTCTTCACAAGGGCTCCTAGTTGGAGGAGGGCAAGTATGGGATACTACCATAGGTGCAGACCTTGGCACGGGCTTGGCACATAGAAGATTACAAAGAAAAGGAGTAAGAATCCTAAGGTAGGAAATTTGTATTTGTAGATTCTTCATCTCTATGGTCAACCATATGAACTAGATTGGTTATTTATATGAAATCACACTCTAAGCTCTCGAACATCATTATAAAACTAGTGGGATACTGGGCTAAGTCCATGAAATACCTCCATTTTTGGAGGTCCTACACCATCAACTATAATTCTTATATTAGAACACCATGTGTAGGTTTCCTTGGAACTCAAATTAAAATATTTCATCCTTTGTAAGAAGTATCGTAGATGTATTACCAAGCCAAGTCCTCCTACAAGGAAACATAGGGAGCTATTCACTATAACCACCATACTATGTAACTACTTTGCCTACATACATATATTGATCCACATATTAAGCGACAAAAACATGTATACATATGTAAGTGCAATGCGATGTATCCCTTTATATACTATTAGTTATCTATATGTCCACTTACTACACTTTTAAAAATGTACTCCATCTGATGTGTAAAATAGTCTTCATCCATTGTTGTGACTAGGTCTCCAAATGGAAGGTAAGACAATGCTTGAATAAAACATAAATTATAATATTCATAGACGATATTGATCCCCTTGAAGAGGAGAGGTTTGTCATCACAGGGGTTGCAAAGTCCAAGTGAAACTACACCAAATCTTCAATCAAGGCCGCATGAAAGTGTAAGCATATGGCACTACAAATTAAGGTTCTCGGGTTCAAAATTGAGGACAAAAAACACCCATGAGATAGGTGCTTCTCATGATCATAGCATTTTCTTGAGAAATGCCCTAGCTAGCCACATGAAGAACACGATAGGGGTAGTTTCTTAAGCAGTACCTACCCTAGCTAGCCAAGTCATAAGTGTGCCCAATAACAAAGAGGGCCTTGTGTGACAACACATTTTGAAAGCACTCAATCTTCTTTAATTAGGTTGTCCTCTATGTTTCTTCATGCTAGCATACCACTATGCCAAAAACGAGGTATAGTGAAAGAGATTAGCGGGCCATTGTGATGTTGGCCCCTTTAGACAACAACTTTATTTTATAAGCTATCTATCTCACAAACCTTCAATGATATTCTAGGTTTATATGATGTGAAAAAATGAAACTAGTTTGCAAATCACACATTGCTCTTAGCCCAATATAAATGGCTTGCAATTAATGGTTCATTTCTTTTTATAAACACAAATCAAGTTTGAAAATGTGGGCTCATACTAAACCTTACAAAAGTTAAGTGGGAAAAGTAAGTTGTGTGGTATATGTTATCCACCCCATGGTTCCATTTTAATATGTTATATTTACCTCTTAAGATTTCTTGAATGTGATATGTGGCACGAATTTAAAATATTTAATAGCATTTTCTCACATATATATCTCTACATCCTCTAACAAGCACACTAATACAATTCTCTACAATCATATTAATGAAACGTAACTCTACATTTCCACAATACAAGCATCATACGAATACCATACGAGCCAATCACATCTTGATTTCCTCACAATTGATGTTTAACAATAGTGGTTCCTCAAGATTCTATAAATGATACCTCACAATTTTATAAAGGAAGGTTAGAGATATCAAAAGAAGCTGATCCCATGAGCCACATGCTTCATACGTGTCCTATGAAAGATGTACCGAAAGATAATTAGTGGAGTGTTGTATGATGCATGAGTTGTTAGGTGAATAAAGCAATTAACTAATATAGACACATCCATTAACATCTTCTTTAGGTCCATGATAGCCAGTAGTCACTACAAGGATATAGGGGAATAGCAATGGCCATTTCCGACACAAATTAGTGGCGTCATTATTTGCATTGCAAATAGTGACAGTACTCAGATGAAAAAAGCAGGTCAAAACCCATGCATGGCATTTTGCGCAAAAGAGTGAAAGAGGGAGCGAAAGAGAGAGTGAAAAAGAGAGCGAACTACATCAAGCATTTGGAAGGGAGAGGGAGAGAAAGAGGGAGAAGGAGAGCTTGTCACCATCGTCACTACCATTTGTGAAGAAGAGGAGGAAGTGCACAAAGGGCAAAGAGGAGATGTCATCATGAAGAGGAGCCACCGAATCCATCCTTGGCCCTTTGCGGTGAGTGCATTGCTCCCTCTTGGTTTTTTTTTCTCCTTTTCTTTTGTTTGTTTTTGTTAAAAATGATGTGTACTGAGAGAGAAAGATAGAAAATGAGAGAGGGAGAGGAAGAGAGAGAGAGAGAGAGAGAGAGAGAGAGAGAGAGAGAGAGGGAAAAAATATGAAACAAAATAAAAAAAGAGAGAAAGAGAGAGAGAGGGAAGGAGAGAGGAGAATGAATGGATAAAAAACAAAGAGAGGGTAAGATCTTGTTCTTTAATTTCTTTCTTTTTTTTCTTTTTTTTTTGTAGTAGTAGATAGAGAAATAGATGTTTTGTTAAAGGTGTACCTTGGGTGTGTTCGACACTTCAGGAAGGCGAGTAGTAGTAGTGGTGGTGGTGGTGGTGGTAGCAGTAGTAGTAGTAGGGGAGAGAGAGAGAGAGAGAGAGAGAGAGGGAGAGAGAGAGAGAGAGAGAGAGAGAGGTCTTGTTGAAGGTGTATCTTTGGTTTGTTGGAGAAGGCAAGTACTAGTAGTAGTAGTGGTACTAGTAGAGAGAGAGAGAGAGAGAGAGAGAGGTTTTGTTAAACGTGCACCTTGGGTGTGTTAGACGCTTCGGGAAGGCGAGTACTAGTAGTAGTAGTATGTGTTCGACACTTTGGGAAGGCGAGTAGTAGTGGTAGTAGTAGTAGTGGTGGTGGTGGTCGTGGTAGTGGTAGTGGTAGTGGTAGTGGTAGTGGTAGTGGTAGTGGTAGTGGTAGTAGTAGTAGTAGAGAGAGAGAGAGAGAGAGAAAGAGAGAGAGAGAGAGAGATTTTGTTGAAGGTACACCTTGGGTGTGTTTGACGCTTCGGAAAGGCGAGTAGTGGTGGTGGTGGTGGTGGTGGTGGTGGTAGAGAGAGAGAGAGGGGTGGTGGTAGTAGTAGTAGTGTATAAATATATATATATATATATATAGTTAAGGGTGTATCTTTGGTGTGTTCGACACTTCGGAAAGGCGAGTACTAGTAGTAGTAGTATGTGTTCGATACTTCGGGAAGGCGAGTACTAGTGGTAGTAGGAGAGAGAGAGAGAGAGAGAGAGAGAGAGAGAGAGGTTTTGTTAAAGGTACACCTTGGGTGTGTTTGACGCTTCGGAAAGGCGAGTAGTGGTGGTGGTGGTGGTAGAGAGAGAGAGAGAGAGAGAGAGGTGGTGGTAGTGGTAGTAGTAGTAGTAGTAGTAGTATATATATATATAGTTAAGGGTATACCTTGGGTGTGTTCGACGCTTTAAGAAGGCGCCGAAGGCTTGTGCATCCAAGCCTAGTAAAGTGAAAGAGAGATTGAAATTAGAGGTGAACGGATGGATTTATTGATATGCTTCATACTACCTCCTCCTACACTCTACATATCGAGTCACACACAAAGGAAAAAAGGTGGCGAGGTTCGGTGCAATACCACGGGATAGGGAACACTCCAACATAGGGTAGCTACTCCCTCGCCCCTATGCATAGCATATTAGACTTTACATACTGTAGGCCTGTTCGTAGGTGGGTGGAGACTTTACATACGTTGATTTTGTTGAGTCACAAGAGAAGAAATCCCTTCTTAAACAATTTAAGAAAGAAAAAAATAATTAACAAAAAAAAAATATTTGTCCTAACGTAGACCAAATGGAAAAATGGTCATGATGTTTAATATCGCAAGGCATATCTTAATCACCATGTCCCTTGTCCTTGCTCTCAATGTAAGCTGGTAATTAGACAAAAATATCGATTGTTTATATAATACGTACGATGCTTCAGCAAGTTTGAATCAGAGATCATTGATCAGGAAATCTCATATTTTGAGAAAATGGTAAGAAAAGTGTATATCAATCATGCATTGTATTTGCAAACTAATTGAATATCATATACAAAAACATTGGATGTGGTCATAAAATTTATTATAGGGAGGTGACATCTCATCCTAAGGAGGAGTGCACCCTTTGCACATAGTTAGAAGAGTTTGTGGGCATGAGATGGATGGAATGCCTGAGCCAATCCACCACTTGGAAGGCACTACCCAATCTATACCGTCAATACTAGAGGAGACATGTACCGTTCCAAACTTTCCTACAATCTTGGAGTTTGAGATGGAGGCAATGATCAATACATTGATGCCCATGGATGTCAAGACATCTGATCCGCTTAGAGAGGAAGCATCCATACCATTATATGATGGGTGCCAAGTATCTCACCCAAAGACATTGCTTGCACTCCTAAGTGTGCAAGAAAAATACGGGTGGAGCAATGCAAGTGTGACCAAGTTGTTCAAGTACCTTCTACATACTCTTCATTGATTTCTTTTCGACACCATCATAAAAAACAATTGTGCTTTTTCAAGGAGCTTTATGATTTCTTTTTAGGTTACTAAATTATCATATATTAGCACTTGCAAATACCATGCTTGAGTCTTGTGATAATGCACGACATATTTTACGAAAGCTTGGCACGAATTACAACAACATCTAAGCATGTATCAACAATTGTGTACTGTTTTGAGGAGAATACGAGACTATGGAGACATGTTCAAAGTGTGGTGCTCACAGGTATCAACACGACTTGCAAGAGCAAACCATCTCTCAAAAAGTTCTTAGATACTTTTCGCTTATCCCCCGTATACATCACATGTTTCGTACGTCCGGCATGGCGAGCTTGACAATGTTGCATGCATAGAATAGATCCACAGATGGAGTCCAAGGAATATCAATGGATTCAGGCGCATGTAGCCACATTTACTCTAACTTTCTAGGCTTTGCTCGAGAGCCAATGAATATTTCGCTCAGTCTTGCTATGAATGGCATGAACCCATTCGATCTGCGCTCAACTTCTTACAATGTCTGGCTTGTAGTCCTTGTTAACTACAACATCCCTCCATGGCTTTCTACGAAGAAAGGACATCTCATCCTTATCTTGCTCATTCTGGATCGCTACAAAGTCAAGAATATGGATGTGTATCTTCATCCATTAGTCGATGAGCTTAAGATTTGGTGGGAGGAGGGGGTCACCATGTAAGATATGAGCAAGCGCGATGGTCACGACGGTCCGCCAATATACGAGCCATTCTCATGTAGACCATGCATGACTTTTCAAGATTCAAGGATTTCTCAGGTAGGTAGGCTTTTGTTCTCATTGGTAATAACTATCATAGCTCATTCAAGTTTGTATTCACTAGATAGAGATGTTGTAATAGGTCTGGTTACCTTAGGTTATCATGCATGCCCATTGTGTGGGCCATAGTTACACTCTCGAAGGTCAGGAACCATGAAGAAGGTGGTATATCAAGGACACACGGCTTTCTTGCCAAAGGGTCATGAACTGAGGAAAGGTTTTCTTAGACGACTTCCAACACAAATGAATGCCCAAAGCTGGTGTGAGCTGAAAATGGTCCACACAAAGTCACATCCAAATGGAATGCAATGGTTCTCAGTTTTCTATGAGTTGTTGTATTGGACCCACTTACAGATCAACCACTTGTTGGATCCCATGCATATTTTCAAGAATGTGGACAACTTACTATGGGACCACATCACATGAAAGAGAGACACTGTAGGGGCACAAATAGATTTGAAGGAGGTAGGCAAGATGGAGGTGCTTTGGCCTGCAGTCGACCGAGTGTCAATGGTCGCTTGTAGCTACCTTGCACTCCTTGGGTTTTGTCCACTAAGGAATAGCACATTGTAAAGCAAATTAGCAAGTCTATCCACACTCCGATGGGTATGATGCGTTCTCTCATGTCTGCCTTTTCTAAAGATGACCAATTATCAGGGATAAAATCTCATCATTGGCATAAGATATGTCAGGTTTGTACTACGAATGGATTGTAAATGGCGTGTGCATTTTGCTACTTGGAATCTAGTCATTGTTCATAATGCTTCTTCATTTGTGGGCAGTTTGTACTACCGATCGCGATCATGGGATGCCTTACTCCAGAAATATGCGGGGCAATTTACAGGTTGTCAAATTTAGTGCAATGGATGTCTTAGAAGGAGATAAAGACATCCTCTATTGAATCTGCAAGGCGGGGAGTAGTGGAGACTGTCTATCTCTTTGAGAAGTACTTACCCACCAATATGCTCACGATACAAATCCACCTCTTTGTGCATCTTGTAGAGGAAGTGGAGATTGTGGGACCTGTCCATACATGATGGATGTTCTTCTTGGAGTTCTTCATGAAGCCCAAAAAGCCTTTGTGCGATAACGAGCTCGGTCAGAAGGTAGTATGTCTAAAGGTTGGTTGGTGTTTAAGGCATTAGTTCATATTTCACATTGGCTACCAACATTGGATTCAAACAATAGTATGCTATGGTCGTTGAAGGACGATGATAGATTGATCGGAGATGTGATGATTGAAAATAGGGTAGAAAAAAGGATGGATGCTACAATGGAGGAGAAAGTGAATCGTTTTTGTATATTGCACCATTCCTCCATGGAGACATGGCTCGTTTAGTATGAGCAAGCCAGGAAAGAAGCGCGATCTGAATTTCGACGTAGTACGCACCATTGACCGATTTGATATCCCGAGGGCATGGAGGAGATGCCATGGTTTATGTCAACCCGATGGTTGCATGGAGCTTTTACTGCAGCATCTTACGAAGGGGCAGAGGTCTCAATTGAGGAGTCAGAATTCTTGAGGGGATGTAGTCCAAAGGTGACAACCTGTTTAGGGTTTGTCATATCTAGATTTTATATGTGACAACTAATTAATTATTTCAATGTACAATACAAAATACACAGTGTGGCGTGGTCACGAGGATGGCATTTTCGCATGGAGTGTATCGATAAAATACACTCCACAATAGATTGTGATATCATGGCAAAGTTCGAGCAAGAGAGCCAACGACGAACAACAGATCCAAACACCATTATAGGTGAGATGGAGTATTTTGGGAACTTGTAAAGTATTATCACAATGGATTACCATAGCTTCTCCATGATTCTATTTGATGTGCAGTGGTTCAAAGTGGTACTTGAAGGAGCTAGGGCAATAGTTCGACGCAGTCCATCTCGATTTCTCAAAATAGATTCCCAAAAAAGATGGATGGATTTGCATGACACGTTTGTATTGCTAGCCCATTGTGAATAGGTACATGAACTCATATTTTTTTAAATTTTATTACGACATGGTACATGTCAAAAAAGTTAAATCTCTCTTGTACGTGATTTTGAACATGTAATTTTCTATCCAAACCTTAAACAACCTTGATGGTGGTATGTTGTACCTTCAGCTCCCCAAAGTGTGAGAGTATATGATGAAAGTAATGTTCCCAATGTAGATGAGAATAGTATGAAAATAGAGGGATCTATATTGCAAGGGGTACAGGCCGCTCAAATCTTGGAGCATGTAGAGGAGCCAAAATCCGGTAACAATGATGGAAATATAGGAGTCTAAGAATTCTTTGAGAATGAGGTGGGCTCATCCTTTTGTGGTGACCTATTTATCGACCTTTCAGTGTATGCGGAGTTGTGTTAGGAAATTGACATGGGACCATAGGGTACTTCATACTTGGAGCATCCACCTTCTCAATTCGTTGATGAATCGCTTATAAGGGTACATAAGATATGCCCTTTAAATATTATCATTTTTTTAAGATGCATATTACCGTGCTTTGCTTGATTCATATTGATCATGCTAACATCAATTTTTGTCTCTACAATTGACCTTTGTGGATATTTGGATCCGCATGATGAGTCGAGGGATGAGCGAGGAGGAGCCATAGGAGATCTTCACACTTATGTCTCCAGATTAGATGGCTCAATTCAAAGATATGGCAGACCAGGAGTTGTCTCTCAGACACCATCAGGCCATTCTGTTAGATCTATTCAATGCGCTCTAATGCTTCGATTTCCAATAGATGAGGTCAATGCTCCAGACTTGGGTTGGACGAAGGGAGTGGTTCTGGGGGATGCTGCCAAGATGTGGATGTAGTGATCCTGCGGTCGACGGCTTGGGATATAGGTGCTACTCCTCGCTCTTGTGCAAGTTTGAGAGAGCATGGCTCAGGTGGTTGTTGTGGAGCTACCAACGCAATGTCTCCGTCTTGTCATTCTGTTGGAGTTGTGTCACCTATTGGATTTTTCATACTTATGGGATGTCTATTCCAGTCACTCCAGCTTTTGCTCAGTCGTTTGTAGGTTGCACCCCTATATAGGTGCTACTCCAAGAGATACTACCCTGGTAGGTAAACCAGATGTACAAGGGTCTCTTGGATATGCCCAAGAGTGTGGTCACATGTGGGAGAGGACACATCTTAGGAATACCCTAGAGGGGTATGAATACCTTGTAGATGTTAGGATAGGAGCCGTCATCATGAATGATGAGGGGAGGAGGGTGATGGCTCGTATGAGAGAGTTGTGCCAATAGGTTTTTTGGCACAACATCTTGGATCATTGGAAGAACATACCAGAGGGGAGCAAGGACTACATAGTAGCATCCTTGCATGAGGAGTTTCTGGTACTCATTGCAACAAATAGGTTTTCCATACGCTGGATGTTGGAGTGAATGCATGCGTACATGTCACACAGATGACTGGCGGATGCACGCAAGAAGGTACTTAAGAGTGGGGCCTCAAAGCCTGAGTGGCTAGACGCACAGATGACTGGCGTCGAATCAAGGAGGAGGCTACATATTCTCTAGGATGTTGGAGACAGTAACAATGCAAGGCGGTGAGGGCACGACTGGAGGCAATAGTGGTCCATCATCTTAGGAGTGGCAGCCACAGGACTTATCTGGAGGACTTTATAAGTTTTTCTTTTGTTCTGCTTGCTTTTTTTTGCAATATCCCTTGTAGTGACAATCGTGATTCTAGGAGTTGTATTTTTTTTCTTTGCAGCACTCCATTACACATCATGATCCCACTAGCCTAGAGACTCGATATGCAGAGAGACTTGGTCTCACTACATTGATCGACCGATTGTATGGACACGGCGATCTAGTAAGTCACTAATCTTTATTGTCCGTAGTTGCTAATTTTAATTAAAATGCATTATTGTATAGTGGATTGATGTGTAATTGTTTCTTTTTTTGCAGGGTCCATTTGATGCTTCTTTGCAGCAAGAGGAGCTTTCAAATGGTGAGGATCTATAGATCGCCCTTGGATCTGTGGAGCGCACATCCTCTTCTTTTTTGGTCATGTGATTTATGTAGGCATTTTCTATGCACTATGTTATTATCATCCTTTATGTCTTGCCATGATTCTACCGTTGCTTTCATTACACGATCTTGTATTTATTTTATGTATCAGTCTTATGGATTCTAGTACACTTTGCCTTCATTTTTACGAGCATTGTACACTTTATTGTAACTCTTTTGTATGGCCCAAATAAAGCACATAGTGTTATTTGTGGCAGGGCAGCTTGTTGCCCTACCACAAAAAAAAAATCCCTATAACCGTTGCTATTAGCGTCACAATTTTACTCCATGCGTCACTATTAGAGTCATAGTGTGCATTGCAAATCCTCACTATATGCATCGCTAATAGTGACACAAATAGTGATGCATATAGCAACAATTATAGTGACTATTCTATGGCATCGCTAATACCGACATTTTTTGCGATGACGGGGGAAAATTTTTTTATGAACATTTTTGTCGCTTTGAACGTTGATATGAGACCTGTATCTTGTAGTGAGTATGACATGTGTTCAAGACTCTATATAGAGATAATATGTTATCAATTTCATATTAATTGTAAGACTTGATAATGTAATATATGGTTGTTGTATTTTTTCTATAGAAGAACATCCATATGCATTTGTAGATTGCATACTAACAGACACATGTGACATTATAAAAAACCATCACCAGATGACTAGATTAGAAACTATATTTGGAGTTTATAGTTAGAATACTTGAACTAGGAAGTGTAATCATGCCATGAACTACTATCACTATACTAAATAACATGGCTCATCACATACTATCTAAAAATCACCAAAACACACCCAAAAATACTTTCAACATTTTTACATATATGATAGTAGCCCTTAGTTATAAATATATGATGCTTAAAGCTACATTTTTAATGGCTATATATACTAAATCTTAGATTCCACTTAGCACAAGTATGACGAATCATCTAAAAATTGTCACCCATACTAAGAGAGTTAATTAGACTTTAGAATACAATTCTTCACCATTTTGGAGATATGAGTCATCAAAAATTAAAATTTAAAAATTTTCAACTAAAAATTTATCTTGCTTTTTATGTTTTCTATTCATTTTTTGGCAACTTTTCATAGAGTGATGATTTGGAAGGATTGCATCAATTTTGGTGTGTGATTTCCTTGGAAAATGCACAATTTTTGAAAAAAACCTATTTTGGACACAAGAGGCTGTTTTGGTAGAAATGTTGAATGAACAATTATCTAGGTGTTCTTTTTCTCTCAAAATCAGAGATTGAAACTATGAATTGATTGTGATTGCAATTGAGATTGTGTACAAGAGCATGATTGAGAGTGTGATGGGAGTGAGATTGTGATTCTTTCATGCACATGAAATTAGCTTGGGGGTGGTTAGGAGATTCATGATCCATATCATAGTGCAATTTTTTATTATGTTATCTAGTTCTTCTCTATTTTCTTCAAGCTATAATATAGATTTCTCTTTTTATCTTTCTATTTGCATCTCTCTATTGAAATTTTTGTTGATTTTTATCAGATATTCTGACTAGTCATGTTGCAACTGGTATAGTGGTGGTTTGAGGTTGTGCGAAAGGTTTTTGCAAGGCATCGTCCTTTCTTCTTATGGTTGTACTCTAAGGATGAGAAGGGATCTGAGATCTCTTTTGCCTGAAGGTGTAGCATTTGTGGCTACCAGATTGGGAGATGGAGCTGTTATCACCTTGCAAAGCTCTACATGTACATCTTGGGGAACAGGTGTTGGGGTAAAAGTTAGAGCTGCTATCTAGTGAAGTGCTCCTGCTACCAAGCTAGTGGTGGAGAGAGAGGCTATAGGTGTAGAAGAAGAGGGTGAGGTGGCGTTGGGGTTAGTAGCACGTAGGGCAAGAGTTCTCAAGGTAAGTTAAGCCAGAGGGTGTGACTAAGCATTAGAATCTCGATCATCTTTCAAGCACGGTAGGGGTGGCAGTTGGGAGCAAGGATCCGTTAGGAAAGCCTAGAATTTTCAAATTATGTCTTCCATGATATCTCATAGTTTCATCTAGAAGCTAGTCTGTAATTCTTGAAGTGTCTCTAAATCAAGGAATATTCTAGTGGACAACGTGGTGAGTGCTGCCAACCTTCCACACAAGAATACAAAATCCATTATTGTTCCTCTAAAAAACTAGACTTGAAGGGAGTTAGCCAACATCTAAGTGTAACTTGTGATAGGTGTGGATACATTGCCACAGCTCTTGAAGTTTCTCCCACTACTATTGAGTCTAGGCCCACAGGGCTTCATTGTCTTAGTGCATCTATTGCACCTCTTTCGGAAGTGTCTAAAACTACTATAGTAGCAGTTGATAGCAAAGAGAGACCTCTTGCAACATAATTTAGATTGCATAAGGATGTATTCGAAAAAAACTCTATCGAAATGAGGATTTTCGTGGTAGAGATGATCTATAGGGACATGATAGATGTTGAGATAGTGTAAATCGACTGGTTGGCGGCTCGTGATTCTTCTTCTCTAGGGCACTTTTGGGTCAGGAGAGACTATTTGAGGAGAGCAATGCAAGATTTGAAGTCTATCTTACTTTGATTAGAGCTAGAGAGTCTTGTTTCTAAGATGGTATGGGGATAACCTCATTAGTCCCCTAGTTGGAAAGCATACATTCTAGAGCTAATTGTTGGGAATGTACCACAAATGTGTAGATTGCCTATTGTTGTACTACATTTGGCTCTATCTATGACAATTCATCTGAAAGTTTATGGGGATTAGCTCAAGATGAGAGAATCCACATTTGGTATTTTTCTAAGATAGCTAGTCCTTTGACTGAAATGACTAAGGAAACTAGATCTTCTACTTGGTCATGTGCATGTTAGAAAGCCTTTGAAACATTGAAAAGGGAAAGTGGCTAAAAATTACACATTAGCAATTCCTAAGATGGGAAAACTTTTTTATTTTATTATGATGCTAGTGGGGAGCAATTAGGATGTGGGTTGCCAAAAGACTGGGAGTTGTGGCTTATGAGTCTCAGAAATTAACGAGACATGAAATGAACTATCCTGTACATGACTTGGAACTTGTTGTTGTAGTTCATGCTTTAAAACATTGGAGACATTTGTTACTTGGTGTAAAATTTGAATTGACATGATCGTCAAAGTCTAAAATATATTTTCACTCAGCCCTTGTTAAATAATCGACAAAAGAGATGGTTGTAGATGCTATGTGAATATGACTTTGATATTAAACATGTATCTAGAAAGGAAAATAAAGTTGCTAATGCTTTAAGTCATACACATATGTGTAATAGTTTATCTATCATACATACTAACTTGATTGATGATCTGTAACTTGAAATGCAAGATGATCCCACGTACTCTAAAATTTTGTCGTTCTTAAATAGAAATTTGGGAGAATTGTATGAAGAAAAATTTCATATGTTTAAGAGAAATCTTTATTATTTGAATCATTTTTGTATTCCTATTGCTTAAAATTTCAAGAAGAGATTCTTAAGGAATACCACAATTTTCCTTTCTTATGGAATACCACAATTTTTTTTTCTCTATTAATCTTGTATTTTCAAAGACTTACAACAAAGTTAAGAACTGATTCTTTTGGCCAAGGATGAAGGCTATTAAAATATATGTGAAGGAATGTTTAAAGTGCCAACAAGTAAAAATTGAACAAAAACATATGCTTGGTGAGATGCAACCATTGGATATACTTAACCAAAAGTGAGAATCCATATCTATGGATTTTATCACTAAGCTACTTGTTGCTAGGGGAGGGTATGACATTGTCTTTGTGGTAGTGGATACACTCACAAGAATGGCACATTTCTTTCCTATGAAAAAACACTAATGCAACGTTGAATATAGCTTAATTGTTTGTGAATGAAACCTTTCATTTGCATCATATGCCCAAAAGTATTGTGTCTAATAGAGATTCAGAATTTACATTTAACTTTGTGAAAGCCACATTTAAAGCCATTGGAATTGAATTAAGGATGAGTATTGCATTTCATACGCAGAGAGATTGATGGAGAGACAGAGAGAGGAAAGTAGGTTTTAGAAGACATACTTAGAATGTATAAAATTGAAAAACAAAACAGCTCAATTGAATATTTTTCCTTAAATGAATTCACATACAATAGTTCATAGCATTTATCCATTAAGATGACTCCATTTGAAGCAATGTACTGTGTAACTCATGTTCAAATTTTTAATATTTCAAATTAAGTAGCAATTTCAAAACAAATTCTTGAAACAATGGATGAGAAATTAAGAAGAATGAAGAAACACATTATAGAGGCACAAGTAAGGCAAAATAAATATTCTGACAAGAAAAGGAGACCTATAGAGTTCAATAAGGGAGATATGGTTTTCTTGAGACTTGAACCTTGTCGAACTAGCTTGTTTCTTGGAAAAGATAGAAGCCAACTCTACAAAGTAGTAAAGCCTTATCATGCACGAGTTTGGCATAGGGGTATGCTAGTATCGGGGACTCAATAATAGAGCACACCAAAAGAAAAGACTACCATTTACACTATAAGATCAAGTACTTAACCAAAATAAGAAATACTCATATATTGCATCAAGAGTTTACAAGGTTTGATAATAGACTACGGAACATATAGTACTTCCTAAAAGGTAACTACTCAAAAGAATTACATGACAATGGATTGGATTGTCTTGGATACCATGGCCGTTGTGAGATGGATCTAGGATTCTCGTCTCGCAGTTCGATTGCCGGAAGGCGCGGAGCCTTTGCGTACTCGAGATCACAAGTATGAAAGAAAGCAAACACTCAAAGAATTCAAAACGATTTGATTCACAAAATTTGTTTACCAAAATTTGAATTCGTTTTGCTACTCAATGCTCGGAACAAATTCTAAACACAATTTAGAGTTGTGCTTGCACTCCATGATGTTCGCTCCAACTCTTTGACTTTAGTGCACATATCATAGTAGTCCACTGCAATCACATGATTATAGTGCTTCAACTTGAAGCCTTTTTTATTGCAACAAATCTTGAAGCATTCAAAATTTTTTTATTCCCCATAAGTGCCATGAAAATGTTTGGACTTCCATGTTTCTGAAGTTCTTGTCCCAAAGGTTGCAGTGGAGATCCTTGTTGGGTTTCCCATCTCTAAACCATCAATTGATTCAATAGAATTTGGCTGCCACGTTAGTTTTTAGAAAAGTATTTTTCTAAGAGCATATACACTTTAAAGCAAGTCTTCCAATCATAAGGACTTGAGGGTCAGTTCAGATAATGGCGAATGGATGCTTGTGTGGATCATGCTTTCTTTGGATTGTGTGTTAATATATTTAACAACCAGCCATGGTTTTCCCAAGTTCTTGCCTGGATCCTTGGTTTGTGTGGCAACATAAGACCTATCAATCTTGACAAGGGTTCAAATCTTGTGGCTTGATTTGTTCCAAAAATTTAATGGGCCTATCCTAGGGTCGGACATGTATGCCTTTGCACAGAAATCATCTTGACAATCCGCTTTTAACACGTCGGCATCACGAGCCTATACGTATGTTTTTAAATGTGACTTTCCGCATATTCTGAATTGTTGGGCCGGAGTAAACATTAGATACATTCTCACACCTTATATTCTATCTTTCCAAAGCTCAATATAAACGGAATAGTTTACTTATTTTTCTCCCCTTTGTCTCATCTTTACTACCAATTCCTCTCTATCTATGAAGTGATCAAGAACAACGTCACTTAGTAGAATGCAAGATTCTGATTTACCAAACTAGTCATTTCACCTCATAGCGACAAAATCATATACAACATCTCTCAAAGGAGATGGAATAACCAAAAAGGCACCCAATATTGGATATAGCAAGGGAAGGTAAAGTGTCACGCAAAAGGCAATTGTAGAACATTGTGAAAATTGTATCTTCCCATGTTAGCCCACATACTAGAAGGTATGGCATTGCAGTCTTAGATTGTACTGCACAAAAACTGATTCGCTTGTCCTTATCAACTTTAATCAACCAGTTCACTCTAGCAATGCAAAGATGGAAGACTCCATCATACAGCACAACTTGCGGTTTCAAAAATATGTTTGGGGAACCAGCAACCCCACCAAGTGGAGCATCTGATTTTAGTGATTCATCCCTGAGAGGAAATCTGATTCACTAAGTTTGCTTGAGCTTCTACCCGTTTTTGTAAATAGGTTGCGAGACATGCAATTCAAGAATAGAGAATCTGTACACCCTCCTAAAGAGAGCAAAGATGATCGGGGAGCATTCAGGACTCTGCGACACAAAGCAAGGTAGCGTTCTCTCTCTTTCTTCTTCCTACTCGGACCATCTGTCTATCTACTTTCTGATTAACCAATCTAATTGATTTGGATGCCCAGAACTGTTACATATATACACATGAGATTTCATCTATCTATGCATGTCATCTACCTAGGTCGCACTGGTCAGGTAATGCCTAGTTATGATCCCGGAAAATCTTTGGATAGTGGTGGATTATTTCCCAAGAATGTAGCTGCTGATGTTGATGAAGACAACAAAGATGCTGTTGTCATGCTTTACCATGCTATAGTTGCTGCTGCAACACTGAGCCCTATAAGTTTTATGTCAAGAAGGCTTTCTCTCCCCATTCTTAACAAGATGGATCTTCTTCGAACGTGTTGCTGTCAAGCGATTGTGGCTCTCAAAGAAAGCTCACAATTGATCTGCACCACACTCCTTTTTTCTGCATACCCTTTCCAAAAAGAAGAGTCTCCCCCATGAACAACGTTGGCTCCCAGAATAATTTCCTTCTAGAAATCTCAAAACGAAGTCAGTGACCTTTTTCTTCAGCTCCTGTCTATCACAAGCGTTCAATGTGCAAATATAGGTGATTGAATTTGGACAAAATCCCTCTACTCACATCCTTTTGAAACCATTGATTGCTTGCTCACCATGCCCATGTTGGTCATATCTTGCAATTAGCACAGTCCATGAAATGACAATTCGAATTGAAAGTTCATCAAACACTTATCGAGCTTAACCAATGCTATCCCAACAACAATATCTTTAGTGAGTAGTCCTCTAATGATCTCAACATGTATTTCTTTGCCCTTGTCTAGAGTTCCTAGGGTGCCACAAATTTTCAAGATGCAAGCAAAGGTTACAGAATCAAGAGAAGTCCCCTCTAATTGCAACTCTTGATAACAATGCAGCACTTCCTCCTCAATCCCTTACCCTATATAATGCACAATCAGTGCATTCCATATATAGGTGTATCTTGAAGTGGCAAAGTGCCAAATGCCTTGGTTGCCTTTGCTATCAAGCCACATGCCATATACATAATAACTAGTCCTTTGTGTAAGTGAGGTTTTTTTTCCATTGCCCTAATTCAAAAGCTCCCATGGTACTGCAAGCTTTCAAGATTAAAACATACATAAGTGCATCCATAATGACATCTTCCAGCTGCATTTCTTTGAAAGACATGAGGACCTCATCATCAAGACCATGTTCAGCATATCCTACAATCAATGTAGTCCATGAGACTATATTTCTAATTGACAGCCTCTCAAGCATTGAGTGTGCTGCTTTAAGCAAACCTTATTTGCAAAACATGTCTATTAATGAGCTTCCCACATAAAGATCTCTATCAACTCCTCTACTAGTTATTTCAACATGTAAAAGATGGCATGACTCTAAGTCTTTTGTAACACCAAAAACTTTTAAGGACAAAAGAAAAGTGACAAAATCAGGACACTCCAGAGTGGCTTTGCAATGGTGGATGTGCAACATCACGACACTATATTACATTGTGTGAAAAGATATAGGGTGATCATCTAAGTTCAAGAAAAGGTCAAGATCCAAACAAAAGGTTGAATGAGGAAGTAAAGAGAAAGAGACACGAGAAGAACACAACACCCCTTCTTTGATCTTTTTATAGCTTGTAGTGCCCTTGTTTTCATGAAGTCTTCTATCATAATCCATCACTCATCTACTGCCTTATATTACTGCACTAATGCCATCAAGGTTGATGTCCTCTTTTAGATACCATTTAATGAGTGCTATTTTGGGTTACCAAATCACGCCATCCTTTGCTTGACACATGGTATGCATGGAGAACTAGAACCCACATGAGTTACTCTTCACTGGCATCTTCATGTTCCAAAGGGGGTACATCTTTTGCAGCTTCTACTGGTATACATGATAGGTTGGGACCATAGTTCATTGTAGCTACTAGTGGCAAAGAGGGTAGAATGGGTAGAACCGGATGTGGAGGGAGCCAAGTTTGAATGGGTTGTGGTCCAAGAGGTTTCAAAGGTAATGCAAAAAACATGGAATAGTGGAGCTAGTTGTGTTAAAGCTAGAGATGCATGTACACCCAATGCAAAGGCTACAGAATGCAGTGAGCATAGAGTTCAGCCCCACCAAGATCTCCAAGTAGTAGTCACTGATCCACACTACTTGCTTGAGATGATCACGATATCCACCCTCACAATAGTGAGCTATTGTGTAAGGTGCTTAATCTATTCATCTTATCATCTAGTAGTATCCTATAGAGAATACATATGCACCATGCACTTAAACACCAGGGCCTCTGACTCTGTGAAGATCCCTTTCAATGTCTTCACTTTAACATGTAGATTGTAATTAGGCACTCCTCTTTTATCTCTGAGCATTGATTGGTCCCCTTTGCCTCGTGCACTAGTCTCTGCCCTCCTCCTTGCACTTCTTCTGCGAGGTGTGATTCTCAAATCTGTATCAATAGCAACAGATGTCCTAGCTTGGGTGCGAGCTCCTGCTATAGTCGTGGCTATGAGTAGGGCCATGTAAGAAGATATTGCATCCTACTCTATCATACCCCACTCCATCATTTACTCCAAGGTTTTCTAGAGCAATGGTGGGACGTACTTGTACAAGTACTTAGCCTCCACATCCACATCGGACGACATTTGGTGATGATCATTCTAGCCTACTTGAGCTCTCTCCTAAGCCTCATTATACTATTGCTCAAGGGCCTTACAGTGCTCCATGAGCATAAGATATTTGGGATCCTAAGAGGAAGTGCATGTTTCAAAGTCAAAGAAGCCCCATGTAGGGCTTCCTTGGGGAGCTTTATCATCATTGAGAGGGATGAGTTGCTCTTTGATGACGGTCTTCACTTTGTCAATTGCGGTAGTGGTTGATGTGATATGCCCTAATAGTCTAATGGAACTTTTGTCTAACATGTATGTAGATAGTGTTTGAAAATAAATTTTAGGTCATTTTAAGAGTTTTGACAAATTTTAGTGATGGCAAATTTTTGGTTGAAATTTCTAGCCATAAGATGTATTTTGGAAGCCAATTTATGATCAAACAGAGCAGAATTTGGTCAAAGTTTGCAGCTCATACAGAATATTTTGTTGTCTCACAAGCTTGGTTCAATTCTACACCATTTTGGAGATATGAGCCATTGAAAATAAAAAATTCAAAAATTCAAAAAAAATAAAGAAACCGTATCTTGATTTTTGTGTTTTCTTTTCATTTTTTGGTAGGTTTGCATATGAGTGATGATTTGGGAGGATTGCATCAATTTTGGTGTGTGATTTTCTTGGAAAATGTGCCATTATTGAAAAAAGCCTATTTTGGACACATGAGGCCGTTTTGGTAGAAATGTTGAATGAGCAGTTATCTTCATCATCTACTTCTTTCAAAATCCGAGATTTAAACTATGAATTGATTGCGATTGCGATTAAGATTGTGAGCAAGAGCACAATTGAGACTGTATACAAAATCAACTTGGGGGTGGTTGGGAGGTTCAAGCTTTGTATATTGGAGCGAAAATTTTGATTGTGTTATGTGTTGCATCTCTATTTCCTTCAAACTATAATATAGATTTCTCTTTATGTCCTTCTATTTGCATTTGTCTCTATCAAAAATTGTGTTGATTTTTTTAAAGATTGTGACTAGTACGTTGTAGCTGGCATAGAGGTGGTTCCAGGTTGTGCGAAGAGTATTTGCAAGGCGTGCTCCCATTCTCCTTGTGGTTGTACTCTGAGGATGAGAAGGGATCTGAGACCTCTTTTACCTCAAGGTGTAGCATCTGTGGCTACCAGATTGGGAGATGGAGCTGCTATCGCCTTGCAAAGCTCTACATTTATAGCACAGGGAACAGGCCGGTTGGGATAAAAGTTATAGCTTGCTGCTGGAGTGCTCCTGCCAAGTCAGTGATGGAGAGAGAGGCTTTAGGGGCAGAAGAAGAGGGTGAGGTGGCATTGGGGTTAGCAGCCGAGCGCATTGGCAGGAGTTCTCAAGGTGAGATAAGCCAGATGGTGCGACTAAGCATCAATATCTGGATCATCTTTCAGATGCGGTAGAGGTGGCAACAGCTGGAAGCAAGGATTCGTAAGGGGAGCCTAGAATTTCCAAACTGTGTCTTCCGTGATATCTCGAAGTTCCATCTAGAAGCTAGTCTGCAATTCTTGAAGCGCCTCCAAATCGAGGAACATTCTAGTGGATAGAGGGGTGAGTGTTGCTAACCTCGTGCGCAAGAATACAGAATCCATTGTTGTTCTCTGAAACTTGTCTTGAAGGGAGTCAGCCGGCATCTAATACTTGAAGTCTAGCTTGCTTTGATTAGAGCTGGAGAGGCTTGTTTTTGAGGAGCAAGGGAACATAGTTCCAGAAGGATTCACTTGAAGATATGGCCCGTAGAGAGAGATCCAAGTGCTCCAAGGTGGGTAGGTGCAGTCTGGCTATGGCTGCCACAAGGTCCAACTGAGATTTGAAGTTGAAACTGAAGGTATGAGCTGAATGTGGGCTGGTTAGAGATTACCAGAGGTGAAGGGAGACTAGAGATTCAGAGTATGAGCTGTGCCATGCCCAACTGGGCTCTGATACCATGTTAAATGATGCGGATCTAGGACATGACACAAGCTATGGTGGATCAAAGATGAAGACCAAGTTCATAATGACATGGACAAGTAGACATAAACTATTACACAAGTGAATTAGGTTCCAAGATAGATTAGCTTGGACTCATAAACACAATCTTGTGTAGAATTGACAATGACAGACACTTAACTGAAAGTACAAAGAATCATGATATTGTATTCATTTCATAGTCAAGTACAATGCTTTATAGGCTTTGAGTTGTTCCACTCTCCTCACTGTGCATATGAGATTCAGGACAGCTCCTCTTGGAGCATACATCATTTGTCTATTTCTCAACACTTAATAAGTGCTATCATGCTAGAGATTGAGGTTCTTAATGAGCCCTAATCACATTTACAGAGACTCTAGTCTACACTTGTATTTTCAAGGCCCTCATTCAAGGTATATTGTGTTCAATACATTGAGATTGTAATGAGTTCTGCACCGCTACCACGCCCCTCAACCCCCTTTTTAATAAGAGCATATTAGAATAGAATTGGACCCATGGCTCATTTATGGATATTAGACATACTGAGTTGTTGGTGGAGATCATTATTGCTCTATCAATTTTCCTTCATCACTTTCATTGTTCTTGGTTTTGCAATCAAGGAAATTGGAATTGTTCTTTTGGTAGTAAATGGATACATCATGGATGATTCCTCCACTATTAGAATAAATGACAGAGGTATCTTAGAGTAAAAGACTACATCCTCCATTACATGTGAGTTCTCTTATTCTTTCAAAAATTTCACTTCCAATTGCAAAGCTAAAACATAATGCTCTAAGGTTACTTCTTTTCTATTTGTGAGTGTATCTTTTGTACAAGCATAATCTTTTGAAGTACTAACAATCACTCTATAGAAGAACATCCATATGCATTTGTAGATTGCATACTAACAAACACATGCGACATTATAAAACTGTCACCAAATGACTAGATTAGAAACTGTATTTGGAATTTATAGTTACTCGAACTAGGAAGTGTAATCATGCAATTCACCTTTGTCAATATACTAAATAATAGGTCTCATGACATACTATCTAGAAATCATTGAAACACACTTAAAAATACTTTCAACATTTTTAAATATATCAAACATTATATTATCTCTTAGTGATAAGTATATGATGCTTAAAGCATTTTTATGGTTATATATACTAAATCTTAGATTCCACTTAGCACAAGTACAACAAATGATCTAAAAATTATCACCCATACTAAGAGAGTTAATTAAACTCTATAGTACATGTTCAAGATATGAGCAAGATAAATGTAGACTCTAGAGGTTGTTGTGAACATACATATGCAAAATAGCAACTATTTAGGATAATTGTACTCCCACGGAGTCTAAGGGAAATAATGAAAAACATGCACATTGAAGTCATGCTCTTTTTCCTCTAATGTATATGAAGGTCCACTTAGAGCACCTTTAGCAACACATTTGCAAAATGAGACAGCTGAACATAAACCTTGCATAAGCATTTGCAGAATCTAGTCTTTACATAGTGCTATATGCTATATTACCAACCAAAACCTTATTATTTCCATAATACCTAAATCAAATCTTCACTTCCATACATAGGAAGTTCTTAGAGAATGTAGATAATTCTCTCCATGAGCCTGCAATTATCCTTGCCTACATTTTCATATAGGAAACTACATTTCCTAGGTATATAGGGAATTATAGAATCCTTGCCTACATTTGCATATGGAAATTACATTTTTTAGGTAAATATAGGTATTTCTATAATTCCCTGTCATCCCATATAGAAAATTGAAATCCCTAGTTATATATATGGATCACACACACACACACACACACACACACACACAGCACACGCACACGCACACGCACACGCACACACACACACACACACAGAGGAAATATGGGAAAATTTCCTAGGTTGTGTGGAATTCCATTCGTAGGGATTGAATAAAAGCTCATTATGTCCTGTATTATGTGTCCTATTCCTCTCAATAATGGAGATCCATAGCACCCCCCTGAAGCTCCTAACCTCCCCTATGATCTCTTAATGCATCCAAGTTGGGGACTCAAAAGCAAGCCCTACAAGACAAAATGCATGCTTGCTTTTCCTCTCCTCTTTCTCTCCAATTCAGTGGCCCAATTTCCACAAAACCATGCAGTCATCTCCATTTCCCTCACTTGTTGAAAAGCATATTAAAACATGAGCCTACTTATGTCCAATGCACTTGATTTAATGATCACCTTAATGGAACCTTAGATCTTGTTCAACCTCAATTTTTTGTGAAAGCCATTAAAGAATACTTCTAATATTTCACCTCGAAGGTAAGATCCAACATATGTCTCATTGTATCCCAATCTTCCCCGAGCTACTCACCTTCATATATGGCCTCCAATGAAGCAACAGCTGAAAAGCAATGGTCATGCTCTCATATCGTCCAAAGAAGCAAGAGGAACCTTTTGGATTTCTTGCCTTAATGTTGTTATATTCCCAACTTGATTCCTTATTCTCCATATCTAACACAAAGTTTAGAAAACATCAAATAACTCCCCAAGCTACCTTGTCAGGTGACCCAAATCATGTGAATAATGATGCAATTCTTATTCCCACTTAAAAATTGGTATATATCCATCTTGAAAGTTTTTTGTGAGAAAATATGAAGCATTATGGTAGCACAAAGTGCCTTCTAGGGTATTGGCTATAACAAAATAGCAAGTGCAGCACCCTTTGAGACTCCATGTAGACCTCTACAATAGAAAAAGAGAAGATGGAGACCAAGTATTGCAGTCTTGTAAGATATCAGGTAAACACAACGGTAAATACAATGTGGGTATGAGATCCTAATATCCAAGGTGCCATTTGAGAAGGTTGTTTGGGGAATCTTGTAGGATTTGCAGTAGACAAGCTTGGGGAAATTGTAGGAGCAAGTTGTCCACTTCCACCACACATTGTCATACTAACACAAATTACATATGATTACATTGGGTGCAACCATAGTTTGTCTTATTAATACAAATTATTCACAATCAAATAAAGACTACATTATTATGTAGACAAGTAACATGTACCAACCTAATTGATTCTCGGTCACAATAACTAAATGTACTACATACTTATATGATAGAGTTGTATTATGATACTGTATAAAAACACATCATGCACTATTATATATAAATGCATACCAGTACTTCACATTTTTCCACATGCATGTGCACCACACATTTATTTAGTAAATCTAGAATCATTCAAACAAAGCAAAGGAGTTTGTATTAACGAAGTAATATACAATAAGCTTAGTTGATAGTAATTGATACAAAAAACATTTAGGTAGACCTTACGTGAAGAAACTCATTCTTTGGTTTCTTTGATGGTGGAGACGAGGGCCTTCAAATGCAAAAAACAATGGTTCCTTCGACTAACACAAGGTGCATGCCCTTCAACTCTTTTTCCAAGTCACCTTGTTGAGCTCACCTAAACCAATGATGTGCTTCATCAAAGTGTAGAAGCATGTTCTGCTGCATGAGGACTCCAGGGATTCACTCTATATGTAGGAGGAGCCTGAAGTCCAGTCTAGATTTACTTCATTAAAATCTGAAAAGACTAAAAGAAGATTGCACATAAGAAAGGACCACCACAGTCATACCTTGAAATATTACATCTGTATGATTTTCAGCCTTTCTCCTCATTGCAACTTTGATTTCAATTGTTTGATTTGCTTCCACATTTAGTGAAAAATTTGTAAGGGACTAGACACTACCCTTGTCCTAACAAGTGGTAAGACCTTCCCAATGACCACAACATATGCTGATGTCCATCCTCAAATTCGAAAGTTTGATGGCAAAGATTTTCACCCATGGCAGGGACTTATAAAGTACAAAATGATGGAGAGAGGGTATTGGCCTCTCATTCAAGGCACTAGAGTTGTAAACTCTGCAAATCTAATTGATATAGAGGATGACCAACGTGACCAAGCAATCGTAATGCTACACTTAGATGAGTCCCTGATTCATCATGTTGATCAACTTAACACTGCTAAAGAAAAATGGGATGAGCTTGAAAAGCTCGATGGAGCCACTAGTAAAAATACCAAAATCTTCCTTAAAATTGAATTCTTAAGCTTATAATATAAATCGGGAGAATATTTGGGAAAATTCATCTCTCACATGAAGGGACTTATGGCACAGCTTGCCTCTGTACAAGCACTACAACACAATGCCGCCATACACGCGTCCATTACACGCGAAAAGTTACGGGCGCGTGTATGGTCGTTTATACTTACAGCAATATCGGGCGCGTGTATACATGCATGTAACAGCGCGTGTATATGCGCCAAGTTACGAGCGCGTGTATGGTCGTGTATAGTTACAGCAGTATCAGGCGCGTGTATAATTGCATGTGAGGGCGCGTGTATTTGCGCGTTAAGTCTGTCATAATACACGCTCTGTTACACGCGACACAGAGCCTAACTACAGAAATCCATTTCTTTTCAAAACAGAAAACCATTAAGTTTTAAAAATGTCATTGTGCATTGCAGTGTTTACAAACCATTACAAAATCCCACTACATGCACTTACAACAACGTAATATATTGAAAAATATATCTTCATATGGTTATTGAAAGACAAAGTATACAATAGAAATGTCATGAATTTGGAACAATACAGTGATGGATTGGTTAGGGTTCGATCTCATCTTCAATAAGATCCATCCTTGCCAAACGATCAACATCAATATCCATTTGATCAATTTGTAAGGCTACGATTAAATTTATTCTACTATCGCTATTTTGCCCATTGATAATGGTACCGATGCATTGATCATTCTCATCATCATCACCATCATCCTCAATGGAAGGGTCATCCTCATGATCATGAGAAATGGCACGCTCATCCTCATTATCATGATCATCTACATTGGCATGTTCGACATCATCTTCTTTGCGGCTTGCCACATCCTCCATATGCTCCATATCAGTGAATGTATTATACATTACTTTGGAACGTGGTGCAATAGGGATGACATACCACCATTTACTGTCATGCACCATTGGCAGATAGATAACCTGCTCAAATACACATAATTCATTAATTAATTAGCATATCAAAAGTCAAGGGGTGCGCGAGCTTAGATATATATGTACATGAAACACATTTGTAAAAAAATGCATACCTGCTCACATTGTTGTGGCAATACGAGCCTATCTTTCTTTGTTTGCCAAAACTTTGTAGAGTCAATAGTTACATAGCCACTTGCATGGCGTTTTATCGTTGCGTTAGGCCCTTTTTCCACCACGTTCATTTGCCATTTGACATCCAAAACATACACAAAGAAGCGGCAAAAGTCAAGTCTGTATATGTCTTGGATTGTGCCACAATAATCATCCATTTTTCCATTGGCTCCCTCAAAGCTACTAATGACACCGCAATCTTGTGTATTCCTCTTTTCATCTATTCTTTGTGTTCGAAAATGCTTGCCTTCACACCATATAGCATTGAACATAGTGCACTGGACCAAAATATAAGCAATATCTATGTAAGCAATTAATGTGAATAAATATGAAAAGCCAATCACTTACAAAGAACGCAAATTTACATTTGTTCTATGTACCTTTAACATGCATCCTCGTGCATACTCCCATTCTTCCGTCGTGATATGCAGCCCCTCATCTCTCTCTGCTCTCTCCATTTCCTCATGCAACCAATCAACATGAATATCATTCGGAAGTGTTGCTAGATGCTTAGGGTACGCCTTACGAGAGCCATGTTGCCTCCGAAAGAGAGCTCTGTCTGCTTGCCTTTTTGTCTTTGCATCCTCGTATCTTGTAACCCATCTGCTCATCACATCACTATTAAGGATGCAAGTGAAATTAAGATCATCAATCAATGTTCTCTCAATTACTTTGCTCTGTCCTTTTCCTTGAGGCACAATAGACGTCATCCTCAAGTCCTTGAGGCACAATAGACGTCATCCCTTTCCCACTCATCTCCGACAACAGATCCCGAAGCTCCAGCATCATCTCGTCGACGCTTTGCATGCTCTCGCCGTGCGTATGGCACCATGTTAGGGTGTGGTACTGCATCCTGCTTCAATCACAGTATATATATTACAACGCGCTCCATTAATTTGCACACCATGAGTTATTTTAATACTTTCAATTCACATCTTCTCACCTCTAAACCTGTTTGAATCCATTCTCCATACATCGAGATGTGATTCAATGTAATTCGACACGCTCGTACAATGCACCCTTGACATCGATTACACGTACACTTGATCCTTTGTGCCAGCCACACGTCGCGATCACGATGACGCATTGTCTCATCCTCACCAGAACTGCTTGAAGAGGATGATGACATGCTATGTCCAAAATAACCAATACAGAAGTAGGATCAGTTTTTAGTGAAATCATACACATCCTATGCACAAAACAATGGATACACAAGAACAATCAGTTTTTAAAAAAAGTATAAACAGTCTCTGTGTCGCGTGTACAGGCGCATCTACAATGTATTCTGCTGCGCTTTTACACGCGCTTTTACACGCGTGCTTTTTGCGTTTACCTACCGCGCGCGTCGCTTTCTTTCTTTCAAAAGCCCTCTTTCAAAACACTTCTTCTTCTTCTTTCTTTGTCGCTACAGTACCTCTGCCTCCAGCTCTTCCAAACCCCCGAACCTGCCTCTTCCAACCAGCCTTCTCCCTCTTGGACTACCCAAAAGAAGCAAAGGGTGCAGACAACACAGAAAGGGAGAGAGAAGCAAGAATCAACGAACTCACTTTTCAAAGACTTTTCAAAGAGGTTGGTTGTCGTTTGTTTGTTTTGGCAAATCTGTTGCTTTCTTTCTTTCCACCCGTGCTATGTGTACTTGAAAGCGACAGAGGATAGAATTCACACACATTGTATATGTGCTTAACTATTTATTTCTTGACAAACGACATCCGTCAAGATAGAGGAAAGAGAGAAGAAGGAACCCTTGTGTATGTGTTTAGTCATTTCTCCCTTGATGGACAATGTCCGTCAAGATAGAGGAAAGAGTTTTTGTTTTTCATGAATTTCGTCACTAATTCGAAATGAACTTCTTCTTTTGGCTTATGATCTTCTACTAATTCGATGTTTGGTATTGTAAGAGATATGTTTATTTTCTAGAATGGTAGATATATGTTGTAGGTTATATATTGTAGGAGATATATTGAGGAGATATATTGTAGGAGATATGTTTATTTTTTATATGCATGTTTTGCTTGGTTCATTGAGGCGGAATTTCGACGCTTTGCAGATTCTTCATGGATCCAGGCTCTTCCTCCGATCCGTGGGCATACGCCACTTGGATGATGGAGATGATAAACCATTTTGGGCGCCATCCTAATCCAGTGGAGCTGACAGAGTATATGTATGCCCATCCTCCTCCTAGACTCCCAGGTCACACCGCGCCCCCAAGTACACAAGCCTCTCCACTGCCGTCTACGCCTGCGAGTCCGGCGAGACGTACCCCTGCGCATACACGCTCACCGAGGAGACACACCCCTGCACGGACACACTCACGCACACCCTCCTCTGTACCGTCACGTGAGGGCTCACGGCCACCATCACGTGCTCCCTCACAGCCATAGTCACGTACACAGTCACGTGCAGCCACCCCTAGTCATGGCTACTCCCGCAGTACAGATGAGAGCCGACGCCGCAGTAGGGAGAGCGGGAGTGGAGGATTATGCGGCGGGTGCTTTGGTGGGGGGGGGGTAGTAGGGCACGCGGTGAGAGAGGGCATGGAGGGAGGCATGTACGAGGAGACAGTGAGGAGTCGGAGGAGGCGAGAGAGGTGGAGGGAGAGATTTTCTACGATGTTACGGATAGGGGCGGGGTAGTCATGGATGCGAGAGGGAAAGAGGTGATGGAGTATATGCGGGGGGTAGTTTCAAACATGTATAGAAACTGTTTTGTAAAATTTAAAGATCAGGATAGCCGGTTAGTTAGGGAGGTCCTAGATAGTGTACATAGTCGGTACCCCAATCCCCCACGAGCGACATTCTCGGATGTATGGGGAAGGACGCGAATAAGGGAGATCTTAAGTAATAAAAGATCTCACCTTAAGAAACTCGCGTACGATGATGGGGTGAATGTAGCTGCGGGTGGCTATCCTTGTGAGAAACCTGCCACTGCCCACAAACGCGAGTGGAAGGAGGCAAAGAAGCGCGCAGAGGGAGGCGTGAAGAGCAGGCAGCATGTGGAGGCACGACGGATCCAGATGGAGACCATTGGATCGTCGCATTTCGGATCTGGCGGCGTCGAGTCGTGGGAGGCAGAGTTCGTAAGTAACTTGCCTCTTTATTTGATTGTTTGCCAAATTCATTGATTCTATGATTGTTTTGATCTTACAAACTATCTTGATTATGTTACAGCGACGGGTTATGGGGAGGAGGCCCACAGCCCACGAGACTGGGTATGCTCGCCGCAATAGCAGACGTGACACGTGGGCCATCTTCAGAAACGAGGGACGTATTACGGATGCGCAGTTTGACGCGGCCATGAGACCATACGGTCGACAGGTACTTGAAAACTCTAAATGAATGATTTCGGTTTATTTAATTGCATATATATGTATACTTACATACGGTATATTTCTTGAATAGGCACAAGCTGCTGATGCTCCTGCCCCTGATGATCCAGCCGCCACTGCTGATGTTCGTGCCACTGCTCCTGGTGGAGGCGAGCACCACTCATCGGAATATACCGATGCGAGCTCCTCTGATCATGGAGAGAGCACAGGGTCCTCATCATCCTCTGATTAGCTTTCAGAATACTGTAGGATGTGGTTGTACAAAAAAATTTTGTAACTAAAGCCATGGGCTTCTTTGCACCTAGCTCCCTATTTGACTTTGTATATATTTGTTCCTAATTAAAGCCATGGGCTATTTTGACATATGGACTCCCTTGTACACAAATGTATCATGTATTGACAATGTATTGAATCGTGAGTCTTGAGTCGTGTATTAAGTTTTAGATAGTAATATTGAATCGTGTATTCATAGAGAGTGAGTCTTGATTCGTGTCTTGAAATCTAAATCGCTCTTTTTTTATGGTGCAATGCACCAAAAAAAAATCCAGAGAGTGCCTTTGGGTGGCTGGATGCTGGAACAGCATCCAGGCACCCAAAAGCACTCTCTGGATTTTTTTCTTCCCTCTGTAATCGCGTGTATAAGCGCGTGTCATCTATCAAAATCGCGTATATTTGCGCGGATAGTCTGTTAGATTCGCGTGTAAATTTGCAGCAAAACTGCGCAGAACGCGTGTATGGGGTCGTGTATTCGCGCAACTGACTGTCACTGTACACGCGCTTTTACACGCATGTCTATTGCTATTGCTATTCTCCCAAAAGCTGTAAAACATGTGTTTCCTACTCTTGTAACCACTCTCACCAACATTCTAGATCCTACATTTGCAAGTACCATTCAATCATGTTTGGATGAAGAAAAGAGGAACCACAAAGAAAGCATCAACAGTCAGGCATCTTCAACTTCCCATGATCAAGTATTGGTACATACAGCTCTCACTAGATGTTCTTTTTGTAAGAAAAAAGGACATCTTGTAAACAACTATTGGAAGAAGTATCTCGAGAAAATGAAATGTAACAAATGCAAGAAGACAGGGCATATCACTAGTAAATGCCCCAACACTCCTAATGTACCCAAAGAATTGGTGGCCAACTATGCCTCCAATCCATCTGAAGATCGACTGTTTTGACTCTTTAAATCATCTACCTAAAACACTCTTGTAAGCTTGATTTATAAAGGCATCCCAAGAAAGGGGGGGACATCTTACATGCCTTGTAATCCAATACCACCCTGGCATTGAGGGGGGTGTCAGAAGATAGGCATATGAACCCACTATAAGCAAGGGAGTATGAGGGCAGATGGGTGTGAATAGCCTTAGGCACAGGGGAAACCCTAACCCTAGCTTGGTAGAGGCTATATAAATAGCCTATGGGTCACTATCAAGAGTGAGATAGAGTGTACCCAAGTTGTACCTTGAGCAACTTATTAAACAATAATTTGTTATTGTACTTTGAGCCTCTTTCTCCCTCTTGTGCACACATTCCAATGCTGCAACTCTGCTTTCAAACATTCTTGAGACATCATTTGTGCTTTTGTCGACATGATTTAGTATACTTGAGCTCATTGACACCAATATTAGATTGCAAAGGCCAAGATTAGATTTGATCAAGTAGTGGGGGCCTTCAATGTCGGCGGTGGTTGATCACCATTGTTGAGTATACCTCAGAAAAGAAAAAGGAAGTGCACTACCTAGGGGTGCATCTACCATAGTGTGCAATGTTGCATGGTGTCCATGCTAGTAAAACTGGGAGTTGGGTTGAACCTCAGGGAAGCCTATGGTGTTGTCCCACACCTGAGGACCCAATTTGTGTACAGGGGAGGTGCTATGGTTGTCACTTAGGGAGACATATCTTACTGTAGGCAAGCACAAAATCTGTATGTGTGTCTTGTCGTTGATGTGTGCTAAGTGTGAAGTGGGGGGACGTGAAGGGCTAAGGGGTTAGGCATAGAGCCTAGGCACAGAGCCGTCTGACCAAGGCCACCGGGCATGTCTAACCTGAGGACCCCTAGGTGTAGTGTTTGTGGCACTCTGATATACATGGAAAAGCCCATTGTCTCTTTCCTTTTTCTTTGTGCGAGTCTTTGTTTGTTTGCTCTTTCTTCTTCTTTTTTCTTCTTTCTCTTTTTTTGTTTTCTTTCTTTCTCTTTTTTTTGTTTTGTTTTGGAGATGTGTTGGGAGGGGGCATACGAGACATCCTAATGCTCTACAATAGTTACATTCTGAGGGGGCCTAAGAGATTTACCAAGGACTGCATGGCTTGATTTGATTAAGAGTCACACCCTTGTTCGTGGGCCAGCTTTAGTGGCCCCTGTTGAGGTGGCTGCATTTGATGTTTTGGCTCCCCAAACTGCTAGCAAGGAGAGTTCCTATGAGGTTCATCCAGTTAAGATTCGGGAAGCACATTGCTCCTCTGCTCCTAAGCTAGTGTTATACTTAGGTATCATGGCATGAGTCCATGTTGCAACGATGTGCCAACTTGTAGGCTAAATCTTTGATTCCATCTTCATTAAAGTAATCTTCTCCTCCCTTTTTGCCTTAGTCATTCTTCCTCCTCTTCTAGAATTTGCTTGTGCTACTTTATTTGTGAATTTTCCTTGAATAAAATACAACCCTTTTTTATTCAATCTATAAGTAACCCCTTTATGTGACACCCTTTTGTATGTAATATATATATATATATATATATATATATATATATATATGGTATTTTTAAAACCCCTTATTTTCAACTCACATGATATATACATGCATTCATGAGTAGATCTTGTGAGTATGAGAACCACATTCTCTACACTAGAGGTTTTAGAGATTGTGTAGAATAGTGCAAATTTCATTAATGCTTGAATCTTCATTATTGTCTCCTCCCATCTACGTGAGTACTTCTTGTAGAAAACAACCACATCAATAGTAAGGTTGTTAATGTACTCCTTCAGAATAAGTAGTGTACTTACGTAACGGGATACCAAGGGTTGGATTTGACCAAGTTTCTATGCCAATAGACAGCTGTTCAATTAAAAAAGAATGCCTCGAAATAATCTATTTCATAGGTAAATTCCACCATTGGCTACTTATCCATTCTTTTGTCTTTCATACGGATTACTCTACTCAAGTCAAATTGGTCAAATAGCAGAATGTCATAGGAAGATGAGCTCGATGGATTCTCTTGGTTGCGGAATTTTTTTTCAAATCCTACATAGACCTAGAGCACAATATGTGATTGCAAGCTTCCTATCCCAACTTGATTCTAGAGAAGCTTTGATTGGAGACTTTCCAAATGCCCAATTGTTTCATACAATAGCTAACCCTAACCCCTACCAAATCCTCTTTGGATGTGGTATGAGAAATTATTGGTCTTCCTGTACTTAGGACAAGTCTTAAAACTCATTTTGATGGACCAACACTAAGGATTTGCTCTTTGGAGTCAATGTTATGAATCCATCCTAGGCCAACTCTACCATAGAAATTGTTTGGAGTGCTGCAACATGTCATTCTCCTTTTAGAGAAATAGATAGTCATGGAAAAGGCTCATCAAGATATTGCTAGAGGCTAATTTTTAGTAGATGTTACAATCTAGAAAATCCGACAAGCCAGACTATAATGGCCTACTACTATGCATGGAGATGTCCATAGATGTGTCCAAAAGTACGATGCCTGCCAGAGCAGGTTGGGTGAATCCCAGTGGATCAATCCCAAATCGAATGTCTCTTCACTTGATCTCACTATTGGAGTCCCTTTAGAAATGAAGACTAGGCCCTATCAAACCTATGCTATCTTATTAAAAAGACAAGTACACTCTGAAAACAATCAATTACTATACCAACTAGGTCAAAGAATGGGTACTCCTAAATAATTATGCATAGGTAGTGGCAAGGTGCCTCTTCAAAGACATCTTCACTTGCTATGGTTGTCTAGTAGAAATGGTCAATGATTGAGGGAATCATTTTGTAAATAAGTTCATTAATTATATGACTTTTTTATTCATGGCAGTTCATAGGAAATCTTCTCCATATTATCCACAAGCTAGACTATTGGTTGAGTCTACCAACAAAACCTCGTGAAAGAAACTTATAAAGCTAGTAACTGAGCATCATAGGAAAGATTAGGATACTAAGCTCCTTGTGGCACTTTGAGCTTACCGCACTTCTCTCAAAGTGGCAACTAGCCTCACTCCATACAAGCTTGCCTTCGGCATCGAGGCAATTATGCCTCTAGAATGCAAAGTCCCCAGTCTGTATACTGCTATGGAAGATCTTCTTCTTCTAGAAGAATCCCTCCCTTTTTTCTAATTAACACAATATTAGTGAGTTTGGGAATCTCCCAATTCCCATTTTTAGAATACTAAAAAGGTGGCACCCAAATAACATGCTAGAAGAGTAGACAACACACAACAAATATGATAAGAACAAAGACTGCTTTAATTTCAAACGAACTAATACAAAGATGGCTCTATCCACCCATATACTTTTATTGTGTGAATCTTAGATGGTGATCTAGACAAATTATAGGTGAAGAGCTTTAGAGTGCTTGGATGTTGGGTGAAAGGTGGATTGACAACAAGGGCTTTAGAAGGGTCTTCCTTTTATAGCTCGAGAAGGTAGTTTAGTCGGCACGTCCGACCATACTATGAAGCTTCCCTAGTTGGCCAGGGAATATTCTAGAGAATATTCCCTTTACCATTGGGTTGAGGCTGAGGTCCCCTAATAACTTCCACACCTTGCAACTTGATGCATTGTGTATTGAGTTACTTCAAGTATAACTACTCATGTAAGGCAAAGGCTAGATTCACAAAGGTCATCTTTTTACCATCCAATCTCATAAACCTCATCTAACATACAAGTCAAGATCCACCCAATGTCCATTCTCACACATGTCTTCTCCTCATATTGGGGGCGTTACAACCTAGAGCACCATGGATTGTTGGTGACACCTTATGAGGGTGGGGCATGGAGCATATCTAACAAAATTAGACAAGGAGTGGACTCATAGTTCCTATCTCTTGTCCAAAGTCTAGTTCAAGCAGAAGCACCAAGTAGATTGTCTCTCCAATAAGCATCTTTTCAAGCATAGATAATTGTCCTAGTCTTCTACACTTGGATGGGAAAGCTTTCAGGAAAATTGAAGATGAGATGGAGCAGCTTTTTTTGAATCTTCCATACAACCATCACTAATTCATTTTATCTTATTGATTTACATGAAAATCTTCTTCATCAACCTATCAATGGATTCCAATTCTAGCATTACAATGTGATGGATGAGTGTGTCCCTTTCCACTTACTCCAGAGTGTCCTCTTGACCTAGTGGTATTAGATTTTGTATACATCTTTGAGACCTTCCCAACCATTTCAGAATCCCCACTAATCATCAGAATCTAGATTGAAATTGATTTCAATATTAGTGTTTATGGTGATGTGGCCCTTATTAATTATCCCCCATCATACCATTACATTGTTCTTATTATAAACAGTGGTATGATGGATCGCAAATCACACAACACTCATTATTCCTTATGGACATATGTAGTTCTGATATAGCAAACATACATTGGCCACATTTAGACCCCCCACCCATCATGTATCCAAGCCTCTCAAAAGAAAGCATTTCATCACCTTTCTCTTCAATGTGATTTCTATTTCACCACTTTATACTCTCAATAGACTCTTACACTTGTCATCTCTCTATCATTGATTATCTCTTACAAACAATAACCATGTTGTCATCCATCATTTACCTTGACAACGCTCCTCCCCTAGCTCAAGAGCCCAAGGACATTGTCAGTGCGTGGGTATATCACCTATACCCTTGACAACTTCCTTCTTCTCTCATGGGAGACAATCCCGGTGCACCCTAATGCAGAGTCCATCATGCTATAGTTGCATAAAGCCTCTCATATCCAGATCAGTAGCCATGCCTATAAGCTCACCCTTAGCGCATGTAGGAGCTCCTTCACCTTCCTATGGAGACTGCAATAGAGACCCCCACCTTGCTTCCAAACAAACAGATGGAGACTATATTTGGCTCAATGTACAAAGTCGAATATTGTCGTGGTACCATGACCAACCGCCACTGCCACATAGCGAAAGTATTCTAGCTGTTCCCACTTAGGATCGACTTGAATCAGGGTTTTCCTAATGGTCAAATTCCTAGAATGGCAGCTAGCATCGAACCCCAGGCAAACTACTTCGCACAAGGGTCGAAGCGGAATCATGCTGCACTTGGTTCAAGGAGAATGGGAAACGAGAGGGATGCAAAGCTCGACCTCTCTACCCATAAGGCATAGTCCCATTTCGTTCCCCTAAAATAGCATAAATCAGAATTCTAGTAACCTAAACTCTAGGTCAGCGTTGCCTGCTGTCGATTTCGTTTGAGAAAAGTTCCCGGCCAATCGAGACCACCCTTCCATAGGACGCACCCATGGCCACATCTACTACACTTTCCTCAAGGTTGCTTTAGTTTTCTAATTACCTACCACATTTAATTGGACACGTATAAAACAGCTTTCTTAATTAGCCAATTAGATACAGGTTTCTTCATGTAATCTTAGCACTTCACATAGAAAAACAGTTTCAAACAAGTTCATTTACATGAATTGATCTTATTTATCTTTGGAATACATCCATATTGGATAACCCTTAGCACTTATATGCAAGCCTAAGGCTCATTGTCTCATAATTATCGTTAGCCAAAATAACAACTATTTCTATTGGTAGGCACTAATTTATTCCCTAATACAACCCCTCTCACATTCCAAAATGGTAGAAATTTGGCAATTTTTAAATTATCAATGAAGAGGATTTGAGTCTCTCACCAATAGAATGAAGGTTCAACTACACTAAGAATTTTTTTAATAAAAAGAGTGGAGGTTTTATTGTATAAACAAGAAGGAAAACTCAAATCTAAATCTAGTGTAACTTCCTCAAATTCATCAATAAGGGATTGAAATAATGGCATTAATGAAATGTCTCTACAAGAACTCCTTGTGAAGATCAAATGGGCTAAAACATAGAAGATATTTGGAACATGGTTAGCTCAACATTCTTAGTAATACTAGAGGCTACAACCTCATGTGGATATTGAAGAAGGGGGAAACCCAAACCTATGTATACACTAGTGGCATCACCTATTAGCTAATGGTCTAGCTAGGCAGTAAGGGGGTGGAGGGAGGGAGTCAATGACCCACCTAAGGTGTTCAATGAGTAGTAATGGTGATAGTGTGCCTCTTCTTTTGTATTTGCAAGATAGATATAGCCCATAACTTAAAGAGAAAAATAGGCTATCTCAAAAATCCGAATAGAAGCATACACTTGGTGCACATAATCCTTGAAAGCACTACAAGCTATCTTGCATTCTCTAGAGTGGTGGCAAATGTAGTAACATTCTTGTCAACTTTGAGTAAAACCTATCCACCCACTCTCTTGCATAGGGTAAAGGGGACAATAAGGTGACACCCCTCAAAAGCAATACACACCCCATGCCAATTTAGCAGAGTTTGCACACAAAAGATGTATATTTTTTAGCCACTCAAATTCTAATGTATTTCATTGAATCTCAAGGAATTTACTATATGTATACCATCTACATCATGTGCATTGAAGTCCTATTCATGGCCTATTTATAAATATCCTTATCTTTGAATTTTTTCTTAATGAAACATAACCCTTTTCTATTCAATTTGTAAGTAACCCCTTTATATGGGACCCTTCTGTATGTAAAAAATGTGTAAAAATGGTATTTTAAAAACCCCTTATGTTGAACCCACGTGATACATACATGTATTTATGTCTTATCTCCTTGAGCATTGAAGCTTAATGTGAGTCAAATAATTAATTCAACATGCTATCCAATAGCCTAAAAGAAAGAAAAAAAACCATCTTACCAGCTAATTCTTTGCTAACAAAAAATGCTCTCAACATAAAGCTAAAATCAAGAGCTACAATTAAAGATCTACTTCCATGGACTTAAGCATGGATATAAGGAATTTGTAACCAAGAACACTATTAAGATAAGAAGTATAATGTAATACAATGGTGGAATAGAGCTGGAAATGATGTATTTTGTCATGTGGTTGTTAGTTTTTCAAAAGATTATGACTCCACAAAAGATACACTCAAAATTTTTTAAAAAAATAGTATAACCATTATGCTTTCGCTTTGGTATTGAATGTGAAAAAGTTGAAAGATTAAGAGAACTCACCTCTAATGAAAGATTTTTTCTTGTATTCTAAGAGAACCCTAACTAAGAACAACAAGGTTATTTATTGTTTGGAAGAACAAGTCATGATGTATTAAGTTGCTACCGCAAGAACAATCCGAATTGGCTTAATCAAAATGGCCAATTACAATGAAGAAATTCATGAAACTTAATGGAGAAATAAGAATCTTCACCAATAACACCAATTGTTTCGAACTTTCTTTTCTAAAATCCTTGTGCTTAGCACAAAAGGAAGTAATGTATGTCTACTATCCACAAATGAATATCCATGGATCTATTTCTATTCTAACATGCTCTAATTGGGGGAGATAGCTCATTACAATCACAATGCAATTAACACAACATATGCTTGATGAGGACCTTGAAAGTATAATGATAGATTAGGGTCTCCAATTTTAATTAGGGCTCATTAAGAACCTTGCTCTCTCGCATTGTAACACTTACTAAGGCACTAAGAACCTAAGGGTATTAAGAGTTTTAGCCTTGGTATAACTCTATGTTCTAAAGGAGGTAGATCAAAGGATCTATATATATCTCACACTATCTAGACTAGGTCTCACCTATATATATGTAGATTGTGATCAATATGATATAGTCTTTGGGATTATACATGGTTTGTCTCTTCTCTCCCTCTCACGTCTCTACATATCTTCTCTCTCTAAATCTGAACATGGTATCATTGTCTCTACGTATATTTTCTCTCTACATCTCAACATGGTATCAGAGCTATCATGATCGACTACAACCAATTCCTTGAAGAAGACAATCATGAAGTATATCTATGTACTATCTCTTCAATTATTGATTCATGTTCTTTGCATACTTAAATTTGATGTATTGTGTATGTTATAAGTATCTTATGTCATGAATTTTAAAGCATAGAAGAAGTTCACTCGATCATCATTTAGATTGCAGATATGTTGAATTGTAGATATGCCTTTCTTGGACACCCTAAAAGTTTCTATTTGGGAAACTCTTAAGAAAACAACTTTCTCAAGAAAACCAATTTTTGGGATGTACTAAGGCTCAGAAGATTTCTTATTATCAAATATGTGCTCAATTTGGAGGTCTATGTCAAAAGTTATATCAGTTCAGATAAATTGGACTTGAAACAGGAAAAAAAACAAGACAATAACTTTTTGTATAGACTTCCATGATACAAGTTTCCTCATGATTACTCACTCTTGTGTTTCAACGTTTTTGCCACACTTAGCTAGGTCATCATCTATTCTTAGCTAACATTTCTAGCATTGTTCATATTTCTCGTTTATGTTGGGCTGATCTCTTCTCTCACACATTTTGTATATTTTGGGTCTTTTTATTCTTGCCCACATTTCATCTATCTTGGATCTCTTCTTTTTGGAGCATGCTTTTTGAACTAAATGTCTTTCCTTACAGCATAGCTTCTGCGTATGATTTGTTGTGTGCACTTTAATCTCATCATTTCGTATATAGTGTGCACATTCTGTGATCTTATTTTGTATATATTCTCTCAGCCAGCTATGTCAAATTCTATAATGATCAATGGATTTCCTTCTAGAAAATGTTCCGTTCCTCACTTTCAAGGACAAGGATTCCTTGGGTGGAAAGCAAAGATGCTGTTAATTCTTAAAGGCGATGACTTACATGATATTGTTCTTGGTAATTATGAATGTCCATCTCAACCAATCGATCAGACTCATGATAATACCCTTGTAACTGAAGGACCTATCTTTGAAGAATGGCAAACTATTTAAAATAAGTGGGTCAAATGCGATGAAGTAGCTCGTCGGTATATTCTTTCTGCTCTTCAAGAATCTCTTATGCTTAATGTATGTAATCTTTCAGCCTCACAAGCTATTTGGGAGTATTTGATAGCAAATGTTGAGAAGAAATCTATTATAGAAATACTTTATCTTCGTAGTCAACTCACTGAGTTATCATACAACATCGAAACTTCTACCTGAAGCGTAGATATTCATTTAATTTGTAATTCATAAATCAAACGGTGCTCTAAATTCTCTAGCAAGCAAAAACACTTTCATTAACTGATCTTGTTGTTGGCAAACTGCTAAGGAATGATTCTTTCCTTTCGAATGAATCAGCACTCGTTCCAAGGTGTCTTGCAACTTGGCAAGATCCCTTATATTCTGGGTTAGGGCGTATCTTATTAACCCAGCTTGGTCAACCTTAAAGTTCATTGGATACTTTAGATTCTGTTTTTTTAACTTTCATTATTTAGAAGGATATCAAAAAATACATCCTTTTGCAAGATAACTTGCGTAAGGATCTGCCATCCTTGTTGAGGGAATTTACCCTTTCTTCTTGTGAATCAATCACAAGACTATATCACTTCGTACTTGCTGCGCAAGTCTTGCGATGAAATAATCTATTTTAGTTTCTTTAAGCTGACATATGTCAGACCTAGGGTCTCTTTTTAAGAACCTCAGGGACAACCCTAGTACTTTTAATTTTACGAATTAATTGACCCTACAATCAAGGAAGGTAGTCAAGTGCTTAAGGTATAAACGTTTCTTTGCTCTTTAAATCATTCCCAATGCATATTTTGCAGCATGGTATTTCTAAGTTTAGATTGATTTGGTTATCTTTTGGAAGGTAATATTGAGATCACCTCGCCACGATTTGTTATCCTTGTGACCTAAACTTTATTGCTTTGAGGTAGGTAAATTCAATTTAATCTTCCTTTTTCCTTGCAAACAAAACTCATGCCAAATAACAATCTTTTCCTTGCTAAGATATGCAATTAGCAATGATAACTTCCTAGTAATTCGAGCAACGTGAAAAAAACCTTTCATGAATTTCATGATGATTCGTTGCAAAAAGAATAGGGTTAATGGTGCAAGATGCAATTTTTATACCTTCAGGATTTAACTGAAATATACTACTATAGTAAGTACATAATCTTGTTCGTAATTCGTTATAATGCATGATGCTATTTGAAGGAAACTATGTTCTATACATTATCATTTGTTCAATTAAACTAAACTCCTTCATCATAAATAAACTCGGAAAAATATATCTTATCCCTAACAATTCATCTTTGCATGATTGACTTAAAACCGATATAAAACCAAGAAGGAAAAACCTGGTTTTGGGGTGAGATATCCACATGGATACCGGGAGATGACCCTACCGTAGCTACTCCTTGGACTTTCTTAGGCGGCATCGCAGTTGGAACGTGAAGGCAGCTTTTACTCTTTCTTCCGGATTTCCACCGTCTCTCTTTCAAGGCAAGGAACCGTTTAAATGATTGATCACGAGAAGGAATAATAAGACCTTTAGATTCTTAGCTTCTTCGGAGAGGGAAAGGTTTATAAAGCCTAAAAAGGCCCTATAGGGTATATACACGGCAAAAAAAGTTGTGCGTGAATGTGGCTTCGGAACATACGCATCTTGAGAGATTTTTGGGCATGGGAGAGAGAGGACTTAGGGTTTTCGAACCTAAGGGGAAAATTTGAAGGGTAATACAAGGAATTATAGCACGGGGAGAAGGTGTGAAGAAGAAGAAGAAAAAAAAAGGGTACACGGGGGTAAGGCTTAGGGGGTGTGTTAAAAGGAGTATGGGGAGTGGAAAGGAAAAAAAATATTATGGGGGGGTGAAGGGTAAAAGGAATATGAGTATATAGGGAGGGCGGGGGGGGGGGGGGGGGGGGAGGATTGAGGGTTTTAAAAACCTAGGGGAAAATGAAGGAGTAGAAGGGTTATGGGTATAGAAAAGGGAACTTGAGGGTTTTAAAAACCCGGGAAAGGGGGGGGGGAATTTTATGGAGTGGAAGGGATATCAGGGGGTGAAAGGGGTCTTAATTAGCCCCCCCTTTGGAAGCTTCTACAAGGAAGCTTCCTTTATCCCATGTAGCACGAGGGGGGGGAGGGCAATCTGGCGGAGATGGAAAATTCAGCCAGTGGCCGACAATGGCGCTGTGGAGAGAGAAGCTGGAGGTGATAGGCGGCAGCAACGGCAGCTTCGCAGCATCAGGCGGCTCTCCTTATCTTCGTCCTCCCTTTGTGGCAGCACCAGCAGCGCCAGAGCTTGCTTCAACTCCCTCCCAGCCTCCCTTTCTCAACCACCCACCCCGCTTTTATAGGGGAGGGGAGGGAATCCTCCCCCCCTCGATGTGTCTCAACGCATATTGAAGGAGCCGAGCAAGCTCCAGCGAGGAGCTTGTTGCCTCCTCTATCCTCCCTCGACGCTCCAGCTCATGCACCGCTGCGAAGGCAGAAATATATATATATTTAATATATTACATTCTCTCCCCCTTGAAAGAATCGAGATGTCCTCATCTCGAGATAAACTGGGGATATTGATGGTTGAGAGTGCCTTCTTCTATCCAGGTGGCATCCTCTTCGGGATAATCTTTCCACTGGACGAGGCATTCTCTCAAGGTTCTGGATCTTAACTCTCTCTCCCTAACATCTAAGATCCTATCTAGCCTTAGTTCAAGGACTCCTTGACTAGGCATTACAATTTGTTGGTCATCAAGTACATGATTAGAGTTGGGTACACATTTTTTCAATAGGTTGATATGGAATACATTGTGAACTTTTAGGTTCTTAGGGGGTTGCAATCTATAAGCATTGGGTCCTAGGGATTTGAGGATTTTGTACGGCCCACAATACCTTGGACTTAGCTTCTTGCAATCTCCTAGGGATAGAGAACTCTTTTTAGGGCGTATGCGAATGAAGACCATGTCTCCCTCTTCGAAGACTCTTTCTTGATGCTTCAAATCTGCGTATGCCTTTTGTCTATCCTTGGCCGCTTGTATGTCTTGTCTTATTAACTTTATTTGATCATCCATGTCTTCTAGCATCTGCCTTGATGCTTCAACCCTTAGGGTTGGATCAGAAAAGTTTAGAGGACTTCGACAATCATGACCATATAATGCTTGGAAAGGGGTCATCTGAATGCTCTACTGGTAAGAAGCATTGTAGGCAAATTCAACCAACGGCAAGTATTGAATCCACTTCTTGGGTTCTCGAGAGCAGTATGCCCTAAGCATATCCTCGATGACTTGATTTACTCGCTCTGTTTGTCCATCCATTTGAGGATGGTAGGTAGTGGTAAAACAGAGTTGAGTCCCAATAGCTTCAAAGATAGCTCTCCAGAAGTGTGATGTGAAGAGAGAATCTCGATCACTAATGATTCTTCTAGGTAAACCATGTAGCTTGAATATCTCCTTGATAAACAATCTTGCAATGTTGGAGGCTTTATAGTTTGTCTTTACGGGAATCAGGTGTGCAACCTTGGTAAGCATGTCAACCACAACCATGATGGAGTTGTATCCTCCCTGGACTTGGGGTAAGCCTACAACAAAATCCATACTGATGAATTCCCATTTTATTTGGGGGATGTCAAGCGGTTGCAGTTTCCCTGGCATCATGTGATGTTCGGCTTTGATATCTTGGCAAAACAAACACTTAGTGACATATTTGAGAACGTCACCTTTGAGCCTCTCCCAATGGTAGCTCTTCCTAACTGCATTAAGAGTCTTAGCATAGCCAGGATGTCCTGCGAAAGGGGAATCATGAGCTTCCCACATTATCTTCTGTTTAAGTGACTGACTTGCTGGTATACACAGCCTTGTTCTGTAGTAGACAAGTCCATTATCAATGGAAAATTCCTGATACTTAGCTTGCAACTTTTGTTCTACTCCTTGGTAGATATTTCTTTTAGCATTATTTGGTAGGCCAAATCATGGCATGCTCCCTCTCTAGCTAATTCAAGTATAGGGTTGTTTGGCATAGATACTTTTGTAGCCAGAGATCTGGCCGTTGATGGATTCTGCACGATTAGGGAATTTAGGAATGCCTTGCGACTAAGTGCATCGGCAACTACATTCTCTTTCCCTAGTCGATACTTGATTTCAAAATCATATTCCTTCAATACTTTAATCCACCGACGTTGCCTCATGTTGAGCTCGTTCTGGGTAAAGATCCATTTGAGACTCTTATGGTCGGTTACTAGAGTAAACTTATTACCCAACAGGTAGTGTCTCCAAAGCTTTAGAGCATGGATGACAGCTAGTAATTCCAGATCATACGTGGCATAATTCTTTTCATGACTCTTCAATTTCCTTGAAGAGTACGCTACTGGATAACCTTCCTGCATAAGTACACACCCCAAGGCAAAAATGCTAGCATCAGTTACTACCTCGAACTCCTTATTGAGGTTTGGAAGTTTTAGAATAGGTGCTGATACCAAAGTTTGCTTCAATTTGTCGAAGCTATTCTGTTCGGGAGTTGACCATGTAATGGAAGTCTACTTCTTTAGTAAATCCGTCAGAGGTGCTGCAATCAAAGCATAGTTTTTGATGAAGACTCTATACCATCTTGTCAATCCAAGAAAGCTGCGTATTTCTTTGATAGATACTGGTGTTGGCCATTCAAGCACATCTCTGACCTTGGCTGGGTCTACTGATATTCCTTCTGATAATACCATGAATCCCAGATATTCAATCTGACGCTTGAAGAATGCACACTTCTTCATTTTTGCATACAGCTTATGTGACCTCATTGTCTCAAGGACAATCCGAAGTTGACGTTCATGATCTTCTTCCTGTTTAGAATAGACTAAAGTGTCATCGAAGAAGACAAGCACGAAATCATCAAGATATGGTCTAAAGATATCCTACATTAATCTATTGAAGGTGGCAGGTGCATTCGTAAGACCGAATGACATAACCAGGAACTCAAAGTGCCCATATCTTGTATTGAAGGCCGTCTTTGGGATATCTTCTTCCTTGATCCTTATCTGATAGTAGCTTGACTTGAGATCAATCTTGGAGAAGATCTTTGCACCCCCAAGACGATCAAGAAGCTCATTTATTTTAGGAATAGAATACTTGTTCTTGACTGTTGATTGATGCAACCCTCGGTAATCAATACATAGTCGAAGTGTCCCATCTTTCTTTTTCTGGAATAGTACTGTAGCTCCCCATGGTGAATTGCTAGGCCGGATGTAGCCCTGATCTAACAGTTGCCTGAGTTGTTCCTTCAACTCTATTGCTTCTTGTATGGACAATCTATAAGGTCTCTTTGCAATTGGTGCAGCTCCAGGCACTAACCTAATCTCATGATCCACTTCTCTTTGAGGTGGAAGTTCAGTCAACTCTTCAGGGAATACGTCCACGTATTCCTTTAGCCAAGAAGGCCCTTCATGAGACTCTTGCTTTTGATCTAACTTGTTGAGTTTGATCAAGTAAACGAGTAATCCTTTTCTGACTCCTTTTATAATCCGAGATACTTTGGCTAATTGGATTCTTGGCACTCCTTCCTCACCTTGAGTTGTGACAAATTCCCTTTCAGAGTTTCGAAAGGAAACTTGGCCATTTCCATAGTGAATGTGGGCGTCGTTGGGCTTAAGCCAATCCATTCCGAGTAGACACTCATGGATACCTAAATTCATGACTCTGAATTTGACTCAAGTCTTCTTTCCTCCCAGAAAGAATTCCACCTTAGCAGTTTGCCTGGTACAAGTTACCTCACGACCATTTGCCAACTCCACAAGTAGGGTAGGTGCTTCTACTATGGCTATTCCTAATATTTTTGCACATGCTAGTGAGATAAAGGAATGTGTAATGCCACAATCAATCAAGGTTTTGAAACCTTTACCTTGATAGTCCGATGGTGTCTGAATCACCGAGAATTGGCGATTCGGCCCTTTCTTGTGTAAAGCGGCATGGACTGTCGCTCTTTCGAATTCTGCTTCCATGGTCGGATCTTCCTCTTCTTCTTCGCATCTTTGCCTATTGGCAATGCAAGCGGTTCTTCGTCTTCCACGGGTAGCAGCTCCTTGACCACGGTCTATTCCTTGAAAAGGCGCTTGGGGATGTCCTCCACCAAGCTTGGGACATTGCTTCTTGAAGTGGCCAGGTTCGTTGCAGTGGAAACAACAGAGGTTTCGGCCATTACTTTGAGTAGGAGCAAAGTTGTTGACGTTATTCGTCCTTGCTTTCTTTCTTTGTCCCTGATTATGACCTTGAATTCTCTTCATTTGAGGTCTGAATGCTCCTCTATTCGGGTTATTATAATACCAAGTTTTGTTACTCCTTGGTCTAGCTTGCACCTCCTGAATTATAGGTGCCGCTCGAGTGAGTGCATCCTAAAGATCTAATGGACACATAGATTTGAGATGGGTATTTACTGGTGGATTTAAGCCCGCACAGAATTTAGGCACCTGTTGCGTCATGTCCATCTGTGGCACATACTTTAAAAGTGAAACGAATTTAGAGTAGTATGCGTCAAGAGTGAGTCCTAGCTATTTTAGCTTGTAGAACTTGTTCATTTTCTGCGTGCGATATGCAGGTGGTAAGTATCTTCCCTGCATGGCCTTCTTTAGCTTCTCCTAGGTAACGGATCCCTCTGCAATCCCTTGATCCCTACACCATTGCTTCCACCAAAGTCTGGCTTCGCCGGTGAGCTTTAACTTGGAGAGCATAGCTTGATTGGTGGGTGCAGTACCGGCTGCTTTGAAGTAATCCTCCATGGATTCAATCCAAATTTCAGCATCGGCTTGAACGAATCTGCCTCTCCCGTCAAACTCGGGTGGCTTAATTTGCTTGAGGAGGAACTTCTCCTAGATCACAGCAGTACTTGATGTAGGAGGCGAGTTTGGAACCTGTACCTCGGGTTGTGCTTGAATAAAGGTTTTCTTAACGTTATTATACGATAATCGACGTTAGCTTAGCTAACTCGTAAACAATGTAGCTACTTAACTTTTTATCAACTCTTATGCACAGCTAGACATTTATTAAAAAAAAGTCTTTATTTGTATTTGCATGGGCATAGCCCTTTCGAATACAACGTTCCCTATGATGATAAGTCAATTGTTACATTTAGTTTAGGGAGAACAACGTTGTATTGCATTTATCTACAAGAACTGAGTAATAGTAGGATTTTGGGTCATGGATCTTCAAGAATCGATAAGTCATTGGAAGTTCAAGATATCCTTTCCGTTGGAATCCATACTTCTCATGGCGGCCCAACACTTTAATCCTATCGGCGGGGATTACACGGGTTACTTCCTCATATACATATGAGTTCATCTCAACCCTCCGACCTCAGATATGTAAAGTTGAATTTACGTGAGCTTCCACAAAAATGAATAGCTTCACGACTTTCAAGTCTTCCAACCACTTGATCCTTTTTAGGTTGGTCTGTAGATAAGCAAACCGGTGGGCAGCTATATAATAGATTCCTAAAGCACCCGTCCATCTTCGTTCCATGTACAAAGGTGATGGATTATAGATCTGCTCCAGGATGTTCATCATCCCAATTCTTTGTCTATATAGCGGAGAATGCATTGCAGTCATAAACATTACCCGAAATACCAAAAACTTGTTCCACGTTTTGTAATTCTGCAAGACAGTGTTGAAGGTAAGGAAATGTTTAGACATCAACAATTTATTTACTTCCTTTTATTGAGATCTCATAAAACAATTCCGTTGTTGGTCGGCTATGATACCAACTGTAATGTGTCCACTAGTATCATCCAGGACATGTCTTAGCAGTCCATCGGAAAGAATGTCTAGAAAGCTCCGCCTGGCACTCCCATGGAATGTTACGGGATTTGCAATCTAGGTCTTTCCGTGTGTGCCACGTAGTGGAAGTATCATGGCCATTCCCACTTAGGATCGACCGAAATTAGGGTTTTCTTGATTGGTCATTATCTATCAGCAACTAGCGTCAGACCCAAGCGAATTACTTTACGCAGAAACACCAAGTCCGAAGCGGATTCACGCTGCACTTGGTTCAAGGAGAATGGTAAACGAGAGGGATGCAAAGCTCAATCTCTCTGCCATAAGGCATAGTCCCATTCCGTTCCCTTAAAAGAGCGTAAATCGGTTAAGACATAACTCTAGGTCATCGCTTTCGTTATTCATTTTCTTTGACAATCATCCTGCTGTTCTTCGAGATTTTGAGAAAAGTTCCTGGCTAACCGGACCACCCATCCGTAGGATGGACCCATGGCCCATCCTCCGCACTTTCCTCGGTTTGTTTTAGTTATGTAATTATTAACACTTTAATTTGACATGTAATAATCAGCTTCTTTAATTAATCCGTTAAACACTGGTTCCTTTACGTAATCTTATCACGTGACATAGAAAAACAATATCAAACAAGTTCTTTATTAACATATCATCATTTTTATCTTTGGAATACAAGGAGTTTCCGCCCGTAGGCTTGTCCATAATCCATCCGAAGGCTATCTAGTAATCCACAGGGATCACTATTCCATGCTTCCGCCCGTAAACTAGTATGCGGCCCTCGAGTCCAATCCCGAGTCACGTTAGCCTCTTGTGCAGGACCCGGAAGGCAAGGGATTTACGACCAGAGCCCCCCCGGCACCCAAGCATCCTCCTGCTCCAAGTAGAGCTCAACGGAGAGACCTCTCACGGCGGGTTCGGTCCACGTTCCCGGCACGATCAACAACCCCCTTGGTTAGGGTCAGGCAGGCAGTCGGGGGTAACTGAAGTAGTCTCTCCCTTCAAGCCTTCAACCTGAAGCGTAGATATTCATTTAATTTGTAATTCATAAATCAAACAGTGCTCTAAATTCTCTAGCAAGAAAAAACACTTTCATTAACCGATCTTGTTATTGGCAAACTGCTAAGAAATGATTCTTTCCTTTCGAATGAATCAGTACTCGTTCCAAGGTGTCTTGCAACTTGGCAAGATCCCTTATATTCTGGGTTAGGGCGTACCTTATTAACCCAGCTTGGTCAACCCTAAAGTTCATTGGATACTTTAGATTCCTTTTTTTTAACTTTCCTTATTTAGAAGGATATCAAAAAATACATCCTTTTGCAAGATAACTTGCATAAGGATCTGCCATCCTTGTTGAGGGTATTTACCCTTTCTTCTTCTGAATTAATTGACCCTACAATCAGGGAAGGTAGTCAAGTGCTTAAGGTATAAACATTTCTTTGGTCTTTAAATCATTCCCAAGGCATATTTTGCAACATGGTATTTCTAAGTTTAGATTGATTTGGTTATCTTTTGGAAGGTAATATTGAGATCACCTCGGCACAATTTGTTATCCTTATGACAATTGATTTTTTAGTCCTAAACCTTTTTGCTTTGAGGTAGGTAAATTCAATTTAATCTTCCTTTTTCCTTGCAAACGAAACTAATGCCAAATAACAATCTTTTCCTTGCTAAGATATGCAATTAGCAATGATAACTTCCTAGTAATTCGAGCAACGTAAAAAAAACCTTTCATGAATTTCATGATGATTCGTTGCAAAAAGAATAGAGTTAATGGTGCAAGATGCAATTTTTATACCTTCAGGATTTAACTGAAATATACTACTATAGTAAGTACATAATCTTGTTCGTAATTCATTATAATGCATGATGCTATTCGAAGGAAACTATGTTCTATACATTATCATTTGTTCAATTAAACTAAACTCCTTCATCATAAATAAACTCGAAAAAATATATCTTATCCCTAACAATTCATCTTTGCATGATTGACTTAAAACCGATATAAAACCAAGAAGGAAAAACCTGGTTTTGGGGTGAGATATCCACATGGATACCGGGAGATGACCCTACCATAGCTACTCCTTAGACTTTCTTAGGCGGCATCGCAGTTCGAACGTGAAGGCAACTTTTACTCTTTCTTCCGAATTTCCACCGTCTCTCTTTTGAGGCAAGGAACCGTTTAAATGATTGATCATGAGAAGGAATAATAAGACCTTTAGGTTTTAGCTTCTTCGGAGAGGGAAAGGTTTATAAAGCCTAAAAAGGCCCTATAGGGTATATACACGACAAAAAAAGTTGTGCGTGAATGTGGCTTCGCAACATACGCATCTTGAGAGATTTTTGGGCATGGGAGAGAGAGGACCTAGGGTTTTCAAACCTAAGGGAAAAATTTGAAGGGTAATACAAGGAATTATAGCACGGGGAGAAGGTGTGAAGAAAAAAAAAAAGGGTATACGGGGGTAAGGCTTAGGGGGTGTATTAAAAGGAGTATGGGGGGTGGAAGGGAAAAAAAAGATTATGGGGGGGTGAAGGGTAAAAGGAATATGAGTATATTGGGGGGGGGGGGGGGGGGGGGGGGTTGAGGGTTTTAAAAACCCAGGGGGAAATGATGGAGTAGAAGGGTCATGGGTATAGGAAAGGGAACTTGAAGGTTTTAAAAACCCGGGAAAGGGGGGGAAATTTTATGGAGTGGAAGGGATATGAGGGGGTGAAAGGGGGATTAATTAACCCCCCCAAGGAAGCTTCTACAATAGAAGCTTCCTTTATCCCACGTGGCAAGGGGGGGGGGGGGGGACAATCTGGCGGAGATGAAAAATTTAGCCGGTGGCCGATGATGGCGCTATGGGGAGAGACGCTGGAGGTGATAGGCGGCAACGGCGGTAGGTTGGCAGTATCAGGCGGCTCTCCTTATCTTTGTCCTCCCTTTGTGGCAATGCCAGAGCTTGCTTCAACTCCCTCCCGGCCTCCCTTTCTCAGCCGCCCACCCTGCTTTTATAGGGGAGGGGAGGGAATCCTCCCCCCCTCGACGTGTCTCAACGCATGTTGAAGGAGCCGATCAAGCTCCAGCGAGGAGCTTGCTGGCTTCTCTATCCTCCCTCGACGCTCCAGCTCATGCGCCGCTGCGAAGGTGGGAATATATATATATTTAATATATTACAACCATATTGCATCCTCAGCCTCGAAAAGGACAAGAAGCAGAAGAAGAACGACGAATGGAATCAAGGCATCAGAGGATCGTTGATTCCTCCCCGTTCGGTCTCCTTGGACTCGATCTCAAAAGGTCCCGCAGTAGAGAGAGAAGCCTCTAACAATGAATGAGATCTTCGATGGTTACGAGAGGCAGTACTACTAGCTCTCCACTAATCTTTCAAGAAAGCGTGCCTCCTTGGCGGCTCTTACCAGAGAACAAAAGAAACAAAAACTTACAGAGTTGAATGTAGTATTGGAGGAAGCGGAATCTCTGATCCGCAGGATGGACTTGGAAGCCAGAAGTCTAAGCCAAACCAAAAGGCTGCCCTTTTTGTGAAGCTCAGAGAGTACAAGTCAGACTTAAACAATGTGAAAAAGGAAGTGAAGAAATCAGTATCCACAAATAGCCACTCTACTTCTTGAGATGAATTGTTGGAGGTAGGACTTGCTGACACCACTGTAGCTTCCATGGACCAACGACAAAGATTGTTGGAATCAACTGCTCTGTCCGAGTTAGGAAAGCTAATCCAAGAAAAAGCTCTCACAAGGGAAAAAACTTTGCAACAAACATCATATATCTCTATCATTACTGCTCTTTCAAATATCAGAAGTCAGGAATTCCAAAAGCTTATGTGAAAACAAAGTTGAGTGAAGCTGCTGCTCGAAAAGAAAAACTTTCAAAGATTGGCCGAGGTCTTGAATCCTACACACCTGAAAACTTTAGAGTCACAGGTGACAACATTGTCTGTGAAAGTCTAGGCAGCAATAACGGTTATCACTAAAACAGCTGGCAGTTCCTACAATTAATAGTCTAGTTACTTGATTAGCAACATTAAGTGATAGGTCTGTTCATGTCTATAATCTTTAGAAATCATTAGATACTAGATCAAGTGTAGCCCTTGAGATATAGACTACTTTAAAGCTCCTTGAATGTTGCAATAGCATCTGATTGCACATCAGAATTTGAAAGCTCCATATAGCCAAATAATTTCCTCATATTATTTGACTCTAAGATATACTTTGCTGTACTTTGATGTCTTATGCAGGATGCTTTGCCCTAGAGCTTGAGCGTACACCCACAACCATAAAACAAAGCCGTCCAGAACTTATTGCTATGTGGGAAATTGGACAATAGGATTATTCACATGATGGATCTTCTATCTTGAAATTCATCAAGGTCCTCTGAGGACGCAACTTTGCTTTCGAAAACCCTTCGACAACGGCTCCAAGCAAGCAAGCGTCGAAGAGACGTTGTCCTGACTTTTTTTTTTAATTCCATTCAATCAAATACATTTAATGGCGTTGAATGTACTATGTCTGGAACATCGTCCATGGCCTTTATTTGTTCCATGATGGCTACATGAAACTTTCAAGAGATTATAAGAGTTCCAATAGGGAAATATCAAAGCTACTCAAGATACAATCGATAAACACATTTGCAATCAAAAACCCTAAATTCAAGGTCACCCAGACTCAAAGATAAAAGAACAGGCATGCGCATGAGCACATGCGTAAGTGGGCCATACATGAGCACATGCATACATGGCGCTCACCAAAGGCCAACTAATAACCCCTCCCTCTCTAATGGATGTCCATGCATCCACATTTACACACGACTCTCACATCATCGAAGGCCTAGTAAGCACCACTCAAACTTGAAAGCAAAATAATAAACATGCATTAGGCCCAACATGCATAAGCAAATGTGTATATGCCCATGGTGAGCACATGCGTACATAGTGCTAAATAAAGGCCAGCCAAGCATTGTCTAATCTTCCCCCTTCTCTCTCTCTCTCTCTCTGTGTGTCTCTCTATCTCTGTCTCTCTCTCTCTCTCTCTCTCTCTCTCTCTCTCTCCAAGCCTTGCCAATGGATGTTCGTTTGTCTATATCCGTACATAGGGCTTGCTAGAGGGTCGAAGGTGTTGTAGATCCAAAGGTGTTTGAGGCTCCAACCAAAAGAATACCAAGGTGAAAGACGGAAGAAGAAACCATTAAAATGGCTTTAAAAAAGTCTTGTAATCTAAAAGAGATAAACAACATATTTCAAAATGTAGACTTTTATCAATCTAATAAGGCAAATAAGAAGTCTCGTAGATGTTATACATATACCAAGCAAACTATAGATCTGAGGATGCGCTTATGTGGTGATTCTTTCAAGTTAACATGGCCAAAATCCTATCAAGATAAACTTTGAATGAAGCAAGTTACGCATTAAGGGAAATGTTCTCTAGTGTAAGGGGATGAGCCTATACGGTGATTCATCTGGGTCAACATCGCCGAGAACCTATTAAGACTTACTTTCAAGAAGTAAGTTGCATATCAAGGGCAATGTTCCCAAGTGTGACCAAGCTCTCATTCTTGTGAGTAATTAACTCACATAATCCATCCTCTATACGATCTGCACTGTCAATAAGATCTTCCATCTTCTGATCATAATCATCCAAGGGTCGAGCATGTAGCCAATATATTTTGAATATGGTTGTATATCTCCTCTATCCAGCCCTTGATTTCTTCCAACTCATCCTACATCCTCACTCCATCACCAAGGTTCCCTTCATATTTCTCCCCTAGCATTCTCTCAATCCTCTCTAGACGGCTACCAATGTTCTCACTAAGAGAAATCTAAGCTCTTTGATGTCGAAATAATGTCTTCAATTGCTTCTCAATCCCGTCCAAACGATGAGTGATTCTTAAGAATCCAATAGAACTATCATATCCTCCAACATGCTTGAGTGCACGACGAATTGCCTTCCTCCTTGTAATGTCTTCCACCTTGCGCATACCCATTTGTACGCTAGGAATGCATCGTACAACGTTTGATGCAGACAAGTTCTTGTTTGTACAAAAATCTCAATGCTGTGCAAAACACGGGCATTAACATTAAGGTGCATATAAACTATTCTTAAAATTTAGAAATAGTGGAAAATTCTAAATGGCATTAGGTTACTCTCCCAATACATTAATTTTGAAACCTATGTGATTTACGCCATGCGATCGATCACTATAAGATTTACTACATCAAGCATCACTTGGAGTGAGGTTCCAATATGTTTATCCCACACACAAGACTCAAGTGGATCCTTCACTAACTCACATACTGGTTATCCAAGCAAATTCACATGGCTTCCTAGTAGGCCAGAGATTAGAGTTATTGTCACAATGGATGTATTCATTTAAATATCCCTATGAATACATCTCACAATGGATGTATTCATTTAAATATCCCTATGAATACATCCCTCATGATGCAAAACCCCTCTCTTAGTCTCTTGTCTTTGTTCACAACCCATGGAGAACATAAGTATAGAAATTTGTAGTCCCTACATTAGAGTTCAAGAGATACGGCTTCATCCTGGTACCTATATGGGTTGATAATATAACAGATATCTTAAAAATAATATAGAAGATAATAAAATAAACTTAAATTTAAATCTCCATATTGTTGATATCTTGCACTCAATGTCTTAAAATGCATATCTTAATCTTAAAATGATTATTCTAACATAATGTACATCCTCATATTTTAAAATGTGTGGGCATGTGTTCTCTATATAAATCCAACATTGAAAACTCCACAATTTCAAAAGCCAAGAGAGAGAGAGACACACACACATACAAACACAATGTTTGCCTATAAAACCAAATTATTACACAAACTCAAATCAAAATATATATATATAGAGAGAGAGAGAGAGAGAGAGAGAGAGAGAGAGAGAGAGGCCCCGCTACGCCTTGCCATGCCATGCTTGGCACTGCCTCACCACGCTTGGCCCCCGCCACCCCCCATAGAGAGAGAGAGAGAGAGAGAGAGAGAGAGAGAGAGAGAGAGAGAGACGAGTTGCACCTTCTCAAGCTCCTATATACCCCAAGCTCCTCAACCTCCTTCTCCAAGCGAAAACCTGCTCCAAGCTTCCACCTGCATGCGCATGCCCCAAGCTTCCCTCGATCAAATATGAGATCAATCTCATAAGTCAATAAATAAATGAAAAATCTAATCATGAGAGAGAGAGAGAGAGGATGTGGGGCATTAAAGCCACCTCAACCCCTCAACCATGCATGCACATAATTTGAATTCAAAATGGAGGTTTGGGAAGAACTATAGGCTTGGCGAAAAAATGGAGGTTTGGGAGATAACATAACCTCAAGCCATGAAGAATCTAATCATGAGAGAGAGAGGATGTAGGGCATTAAAGCCACCACAATCCCTCAATCATGTATGCATGCAATTTGAATTCAAAATGGAGGTTTGGGAAGAATAATAGGCTTGGAGGAAAAATGGAGGTTTGGGAGATAACCCAACTTCCCGCCAAAATAAGAAATTAAGAAGGAATAGAATATGAGATGAGAGGAGAGGTCTTGTCATTTAATACTCTCACATGTGGAGGTCCTATTTTGTCTTCTTTTCACCTCTTTTAGCATTCAATGTCTTCTTTTCACCTCTTTTAGCATTCAATGCTTGTTTGATATATTATGTTCTTCCATGTACATTGTATATGTAGCCAGTGGCCAGTGGCCGAGGCTCAAGACTAGATCTATACTTATTATCTTTGACTCCTCCCGTTGAAGAAGACAGTTCAATGTTCATGCCTACGTACGTAGACAGTAATCAAACATGTGCCGACACGGATTCGAATTTCGAATTGCAGGGTGAAGGGCCAAGGCGAGAGGGAGCGCTCTGCAGTGATCAGTCTGTGGAAGTCTGCTGCGAGAGTGGGAATTTGGGAAACCGCGTTGCATTTACAACCCGCAGGGCCACGTCGCGGTCCGAACGTACACTTACTTCACTCCTGAGTCCTAGACGCATCTCTCTCTCTCTCTCTCTCTCTCTCTCTCTCAGAGGAGCGACAGATCGACTCGTCACCGTCACCAGCGGTATGCTTGGGCAGCCACCGGCCAGGGAATGGTTTTAGCGTTTAGGCCTCATCATTCATGATCTGGGCTCTCGGGCTACCACTGCCGTATGGAGGCGAGCCACCGCCAGTGCTGGGGCCAGCGCCGGAGAGGGCTGGTGAAAATAGGGCGGGGAAGAAGGAACTGCTGAACCACCACCACCAGGTACGGAAGGAACGCAGCCAGCGGCAGAGCCACCTCCTCCGCCAGCGCATGAGCCGCCGCCGCGGCCCTTGCCGTGGCTAGAGGAGGAGCCCGAGCTGCCGCCCCCCGGCGAGCCTCCGCCGCCGCCGTAGTAGCCCGTCAGCAGCCTAGTGTCTCGAACTGCTGCGGCCGCGGGCACATGAACACCCACCATCAACATGACGCTCATAATAACCAGCAGCTCCATCCTTGCGTGCATTCTCTGAACCGGGACAAGTACGCTTCTAAGACGCGCGAGTTATATGAACTTATTCGTTTCTAAGATCACTCTATTTGGATCGAACGAGATTGGAGACAAGCTGTTTATATGGTAGCCCATTGAGAGCCCACCGCCTACTTCAGGCCCCACCTACGGCGGCTCGCCACCTGCTGGCAGCGGCAGCAATCCCAAACCCCCGGGCCTGAGCGGCGGCGGCGGCTCCCCATCTTATGGCGGCCGCAATCACGGCGGCGGCAGTCCCACTCCCTCCGGCCCCTCTACTGGTGGCTCTTCACCTTCCGGCAGTGGTAGCCATTCTCCTACGCCCACCTACGGCGGCTCGCCACATTATGGCGGCAGCAGTCGCACGCCCTCCGGGTCCTCCCCGTACAGCCACTCGCCCTCCTCCCCCTCCAATGGCGGTTTGCCACCTCAGGGAAATAACCCCTCCCCGTCCTCTCCGGCCAATGGCGGCTCGCCAGCCTACTCGTCCTCCACTCCTTCCGGACCTACGAGTGGGGGCGGCTCGCCATCCTATCATTCGGGGCTTTCAGTTGGCAGTCCTCCTTACTGACCCAGTATCGGCCTGTTACTTTTCTAGTTCTTTTTTGCGTCTATAACGTAGTCTTTCGTCGTCATCGGCTGTACGTAGCTCATTTATGCGTGTACTTGGTGCTCTATTCCCTGGCTGAGGATAGATTTTAGTATGGGCCCCGCCACGGGCCCATGCTTTTCCATTGGTATGACCGGAAGCGAATAGAGCTCCAGAGTGCTTGCATGAGGGTGCGATTTCAAATCCTGCCGTATGCAGCGGGCGATCGGACCAAACTCCCTTTAAGGGGCCTTTCATATTTTAATTAATTTCCACCGAGTAACCGGGTGAACCCTTTCGTGGAGGTGGGGGCCATGCGGAAATCTATCCGCAGCCCTATTCCCTTCCGCTTTCCCTCCGCTTAACTGGTGCCTCATTATGCATGTATCTAGTGCCCCATACCTTGTTGTATCGGTGCAAGACGTTGTAGTGTGCTTGGTAACCTCATCCCATGATTCATGCAAGATCGTGTACGAAGGGTCGTTCTATTCTAAGCTACGTGAGAAAGATTATATGGTGCAGTGACGGGGAGTTAATGATTGTTGCGATCGCGTTCCGAGTTCCATGAGTCGCCCTTGCATGTCTATGAAGATTACGGCCCAAGTACATGCGTGTGAGATGGCAGAGAAATTCTAGGCCGAACAATGAAGGCTCGGTTAAATCAGGTCTAGGCTTGGTGTTCATTCTCTGCCTTTGAGAAAGCGGGGGCTAGAAACTCCCTATTTCGTTTTTCTATTATAGGACAAGGTAATTTGTTCCCTTTTCTTATATCTACGATTAACGAGATGAAAATCACATGTTAATAAAATCTCACGATCCTCTACCTTTCTTGTACCATGATCGATATATCACACAATTAACGATATTTCAACGACATGATCCTCTACCTTTCTTGAACCATGATCGAGGCATTGGAATCGTGTATATGGTTTAGCATATATGCTTTACGTTGGTAAGTGTTCTAGTAAGTGTGCTCTTATTTTGCTACCAGGCAGTTTTCTATTATTATTATATCTACTTTGTAAGATGATGTTGAAGCTTAAAGGGTAGCATGTTAATTAGTAGTATGAACTGAACAGAATTAGGGCTAATATTTTTTTGTGTTAATACTAATTATTATATATATTGGGAATATGTATTTTTAAAAATTTTATGTATATTTTTTCAATTGTCATTGATTAATTAATAATTCATTCTTTCCTTCGTTATGACACTTGTACAATCAATGGTTACAACCTTGCCTTCGTTACGATACTTGTATAATCAATGGTTACAAAATCACTTGAGTATTTAATTGTTACATTAGGGTTTGTTTTTACCTTTGTAAGCCACGTGTGTTCACATAGAGGGTGGGGTTTTTGGTTACATGTGTGTGTGTGTGTGTGTAAAGTTTTGAGTTAATTATATGTTAAATTGATTAAGCCATATTAATAATTTTATAATTCCTTCGATTCTTAAAGCTAGCAATGTCTTTAGAAGCTTAGATATTTCTCTTATTAATCTTTTTGAGTCTAAAAAATGTTAATATTACATACCATTGAAAGGTGTAGAATTGGGGATTGTGTACAATTATATTTTTTTGATCTTAAGTAGAAAATTTTGTTATATACATTCTGTCTTATAATAAAGAAAGTCCATTTCCTATTTTATTTTAGAAAATTGTATGTCATGTAGTTGGGAAATTCTATTCACTACAAGATATCAGTCTTATATTGACGTTTAAAGTGACAAAAATGTTAATAACAAAATTTGCTCTCGTCGTCGTAAAAAGCGTCGTTATTGGTGACGCCATAAAACAGTCGGTATTACCGTCATTATTAGTGTCGATATCAGCGTTACCAATGTCAATATCGACGTTAATAGCGACGGTTTGCGATGTATATAACGACGCCAATAACGACATGAGCAGTACAATTTGCGACGCTAATAGCAACAGTAACATGGAAAAAAAAAATTGTGGCAAGTTGCTATCACATATAGCTTTGTGTGCTTTATGAGAGCCATACAAAATAGTTTCTACACTATTGTGTACAATGCGTTTGCAAACAAAAACAATGTATATTGAAATTATAAAATTGATACATAAAATAAATACATGATCGTATAATAAGCGATTGGTATAATTATGACAAGATATTACTAATACATAAAAAATGTCTACATAGATCAGGTGACTCAAAAATAAAGGTGTGTGAGTTTCAAGGATTCAAGGGTGAGTTGCAAATCCTCGTCCCGTCACTATGGACATCAGTCCATCATATAATAATGCATTTAAATATCTCATGGTAACTATGGACAAGAAAGATGAGTGACTTATAGGGCTGCCGCGTCTATACAATCGGTCGATCAATACAGTGAGACTGTCTCTTTGCATATCGAGTCTCAAGGCCAGTCGGATCATGATTTGTAATGGAGTGTTGTAAAGAAAACAAAATGCTAACTATTAGAAATACGATTGTCAGTACAAAGAATATTTCAAAAAAATAAACAAGCAAAACAAAAGAAAAACTTAAAAAGTTCTCTTAATATGTCTTGTGATCATCACTCCCAAAATGGTGGACTACTCCGGCCTCGAGTCGTGCCCTCATCGCCTTGCGGTGTTGACTTCAACATCTTGGAGAATCTGTAGTCTCCTCTCTCAATCGGTACCAGTCGTCTATATCTAACCACTCAGGCTTTGCAGCCCTCCTCTTGATTGCCTTGCGTGCGTCGGATCGTCTATGTGATATGTATGTACGCATGTAATCCATCATTCAGCCCATAGAGAATCTATCTACTGAGGCTAGCATTGGAAACTTATCGTGCAAGGATGCTACTATGTAGTCCTTGCTTTTCTCCGGTATGTTCTTCTAATGATCCAAGACGTGTCCAAAAATTTGTTGGCACAACTCTCTTATGCGAGCTATCACCCTTCCCTCATCATTCATGATGATGGCTTCTAACCTACTATCGACTAGATATCCATAACCCTACTATCGACTAGATATCCAAGAGATCCGTGTGCATCCGGTGTACGGATTGGGGTAATATCTCTCGGAATGGCACCCATAGGAGTGTCACTTTGCTGATGGCTATGCAAAAGACGGAGTAACTGGAGTAGACGTCTCCACAGGTGTGACAAATCCTTGAGGTGACACAGCTCCAGCTGAACGATGAGATGGAGACATCGCGTCCGTGTCTCCACAGGATCCACCTGAGCATAAGCCACGCTCCCTGAAAGAGCCACGAGAGTTAGGAGTCGAACCTGTATCCCGTGTCGACGCAGGCTTAGTGTCTCTGTATCTCTGCAGCATTCCCCTGATCTCGATGCACTCTCTTCCTTTGGTCCAAGTCGTGAGCATCGAACTCGTCTGCTCGAAGCCAAAGCATCTGATCGTGCTGAAGCAGATCTAGCAGAGTGCCCTGACAAAGATCAAGACAGCTCTTGGTCTGTCATCTCTTTGAATCTCGCGATTTGGTTTGGAGACATGCATGTGAAGATGTCCTGTAACTTTCCATCGCTCATTTCTCGACTCATTTTGAAAATGTCACCTGCATAGAAAAAAAATGATGTTAGAATAATCAAATTAAATCATATAAAGCACAATAATATAAATCATTAAAAAAAATTCACTTAAAATGCATATCTTATGTGTTCTTATAAGAGATTGGTCAATGAATTGAGTAAGTGGATGTTCTAAGTATGAAGTATCCTATGGTCTCATGTTAATTTCCTAACACAACTCCGCATACATTGGAAGGTCGATAGACATGTCACCACAAAAGAATAAGTCCATCTCGTTCTCAAAGAATTCTTGGATTTTTATATTTCCATAATTGTTAGCAGATACTGGCTCTAAGCTTTCGACGGCCTTCACTCCTTATAATATCGACCCCTCTATTTGTATATTATCTTCATCTATGCTCGGAATATCGCTTTGATCATATACTCTTGCACTTCGGAAAGTTGAAGGTATAACATACCACCATCAAGGTTGTCGGGGGTTTGGATAGAAGATTACATGTTCACAAACATGTACAAGAGAGTTCAAACCACTGTGACATAAACCATATCGTAATACAATTAGCAAGCAAATGAGTCCATACACTTGTTCACAATGGGCCGGTAACACAAGGTGTCGCGTAAATCCATTTATTTTTTTTCAGAATCTATTTCAAGAAATCCAGATGGACCTCATCGAACTGTTACTCCAACTCTTCCAAGTATCACTTTGAACCACTGCACATCGAATAGTATCATGGAGAAGCTACGGTAATCCACCGTAATAATACTTTGCGATTTTCTAAAATACTCCATTTCATCCACAACCGTGTTTGGATCTGTTGCTCGTCGGCGGTTCTCTTGCTCGAATCTTGCCATTGATACCAAAGTCCGTTGAGTGCATTTTGTCAATATGCTCCACGCAAAAATGTCATCTATGCGACTATGCTGCACTATATATTTTGTACTGTACATTGAAACACTCAAATTAGATGTTGCATATAAAATTTAGATATGACATATTCTAAACTCCTAATCACCTTTGGACTACATTCCCTCGAGAATTCCAACTTCTTTATTGAGACCTATGTCCCTTTGCAAGACGTTGCGGTCAAAGCTCCATGCAACCATCGCGTTGACATAAAACGTGGCATCTCCTCCATGTCTTCGGGATATCAAATCGATCGATGACACATACTACGTCGGAATTTAGCTCGCGCTTCCTCTCGATCTTTCTTGGCGATCTGGTACTTGGCGAGCCACTTCTCCATAGAGGCATGGTGCAACATACAAAAGTGATTCACATTCTCTTCCATTGAGGTATTCATTCTTTTTTCTATCCCATTTTTAACCACCACATCTCCAGTCAGTCTATCATCGTCCTTCAACGACCATAGTATTCAATTGTCTGCTTCCACCGTTGGTAGCCATTGTAAAATATGCACTAGCATCTCAGACACCAACCAACCTTTGGCCATTCTACCTTCTAGCCGAGCTCGTTGTCGCACAAAGCCTTTCAGGGTTTTCATGAAGCGTTCCAAGAACATCCAGTGCGTATGGACAGGTCCAACAATCTTCACTTTATCTACAAGATGCACAAGAAGGTGGATTTGTATCATGAGCATGTTGGTGGGCAGGTATTTCTCAAAGAGAAAGACCGTCTCTACTGCTTCTCGCCTCGCGGATTCAATAGAGGACGTCTTAATCTCCTGTGAGATTCATTGCACCAAGTCGACAACCTGTAAATGGCCCTACATATTTCTGGAGTAAGATATCATGCGAACGCGATCGGTAGTATAAACTATCACAAATGAGAAAGCATTATGAATAATGGCTACATTTCAAATAGCAAAATGCCCATGCTAATTACAATCCGTTCGTAGTACAAACATGACATATCTTATGCTAGTCATGGGATTTTAGCCTTGATAATTGGTCGTCCTTAGAAAATGCGGACCCGAGAGAACGTATCATACCCGTTGGAGTGCGGATAGACTTGATTACTTGCTTTACAATGTGCTCTGATTTAGTGGAAAAAACCCAAGGAGTACGAGGAAGCTGTACGCGACCATCAGTACTCAACTGTGGCCAAAGCGCCTCCATCTTACCTACCTCATTTAAATCCATTCGTGTTCCTATAGTGTCTCTTTCCTGTGATGTGGTCCCATAACAAGCTATACACATTCTTGAAAATATACATAGGATCCAACAAGTGGTTGACCTGTAAAAGTGAGTTCAATATGGCAACTCGTAGAAAACTGAGAACCGTCGCACTTCATTTGGATGTGATTCCGCATGGACCATTTTCAGCTCGTACCAACTTGCTGCGTTCATACGTGTTGGAGGTCGTCCAAGGAAACCTTTCCTGAGCTCATGATCCTCTAGCAAGAAAGTAGCGTGTCCTTGATATATCATCTTCTTCATGGTTCGTGACCTTCGGGAGTCTAACTGTGGCCCGTACAATGGATATGCATGATAACGTGAGGTAACCAGACATGTTCCAATACCACAACCTAGTGAATACTTGCTTGATAAAATATAGATATTACTAGTGAGAACGGAGGCCTACTCAATTGAGCACTCTTCGAATCCCGAAAAGTCATGCATTGTCCACATGAGAATGGCTCGAATATGGGTTGACCGTCGACCATTGCGTTTGCTCATATCTTGCACGATGATCTCCTCCTCCAACAAAATCTTAAGCTCATCGACTAATGGAGGAAGATACAAGTCCATATTTTTGACTTTGTAGCGACCAGGGACGAGCAAGCTAAGGATGAGATGTCCTTTCTTCGTAGAAAGCCATGGAGGCATATTGTAGTTGACAAGGACTATAGGCCACACACTGTAAGAAGTTGAGCGCAGACCGAATGGGTTCACGCTATCCATTGCAAGATCGAGCCGAAGATTCCTTGGCTCTCGGGCAAATCTTGGGAAGGTAGAGTCAATGTGGCTCCATACGCGTGAATCCGCTGATATTCGTTGAGCTTCATCTGTGGACCTATTCTGTGCATGCCACGCTGTCAAGCTCGGCATGTTGGACGTACGAAACATGTGGTTTATGTGGGGAATAAGCGAAAAGTGTCTGAGAACTTTTTGAGGGATGGTTTTCCCTTTCAAGTCCTGTCGATACCTGTGAGCGCCACGCTTTGGACATGTCTCCATAGTCTCGTATTCTCCTCGAAACAGTATGCAATCGTTGATACATGCATGGATGTTATTTGTAGTGCTAAGCTTCCATAAAACATGTTATGCATCATAACGAGACTTTTTATTATTGATTTTGGTGCTACATGAAACATGGCATATCAGTCCCAATAGTTAAATAATTATCATTCTATTCCTGTCAAGAAATTGGTTTATCTTGATGATGACACAATCGGGTCACTCAAGTCAAAGGTATAGGTGATTTATATCTCAGTACTCTTTCTTAAAAAAGAATTATATGTGGAGTTTTACATGTCCTAGATCTATAAAGGAATCTTTTTTCAATTGCAAGACTTGTGGATCTTGGTCTCTTTGTCGGTTTTGACTATACTAAGTGTCACATTGAGAAAGATGGCCAAACCATAGATGTTGCTTCTTGAAATGGTAATCTTTTTTAGTTATCTTTAAATGAAGATATTGCAAAGGTTGTTACAACTCCTAGCAATCTTAATAGCAAAATATGGCATCGTTACTTTGTTCACTCTAATTTTTCTAAGCTTGTCGATCCTTATCGGCGTGACCTTGTTCAAGATATGGAATTCAAAGCTTATCCTTGTATGGGTATTTGTGAATGTTGTGCACTTGAAAAGCATTTTTACAAACCCTTTTTTATTTCCACCACAACTCATTCTAGAGATTTGTTTGATCTTATTCATACTGATATTTGTGGACCTTTTTCTCCATCAAAATATCAATATTGGTATTTAATGACTTTCATTGATGACTTCTCAAGATACACCATTTTTTTTCTCTTGCAACACAAATCAGAAGCTTTATTATATTTTAAGAAATATCAAAAGCATGTAGAACTTCATACCGGTCCATCGCATCAAGAAACTCTGTAGTGATAATGGTGGAGAATACATTTCAAATGATTTTGATGATTATTGTAATAATCACGGTTTCATCATAAATATATAGTTCCTTACTCTCCTCAACAGAATGGTATAAGTATCCTTTCCGGAGTGATAGAAGAACTCACAATTTGCTTCTTTAGTAGTGATGACATGTGTAGCAGCATATGCTCTATTACGATCTGAATCAAAACACCTCTTCAAACATAGATGGGTTAGATGATCACTCTTTTTGCAATAGTCACAAGGAGAATAATCTCTAGATGAATGTGGTGGTTTATTTATAATATCATATTCTTCATCATATTCTTTTGCCACCATCAATTATCAATAGTGTGACCATTTCTATTGCAATAAGAACAATGTCTGTTAGGAAACTTGAGATGAGAGAAGTTACTACCACCACAACTCCTACGTGTAGAGAATGGAAAGGAATGCATTCGAGCAAGTAAATCTTGGTCGATTTGTTTTGATTATGTGTCCTCTTGTGAGATCATAACTGTTTGTTGATTTGTGTGTCGTTGTTCATGCCATTGTGAATATTCAATCAAAGATATACAATCTTGATCAAAATTGATCCCATCTTTATTAGATAATATAGTAATAATATTATCATAAGCATGATCCTTTATAGTATCAAGAAGTTGTGTTACCAATTGCTTTTATAGAATAACATCGCTACAAGATATAGGCCTCATACTGACGTTCAAAGCTACAAAAATGTTCACCAAAAAATTAACCCCCGTTTGTAGCTAAACACATTGGTATTAGTGACGCCATAGAACCGTCGCTTTCGGTGTCACAACGCCAATAGCGATGCTTTGCGATGTAAACTGCGACGACAATAGCGACATGAACTATGATGGTAAATGCGACATGTACAGTAAATTTGCGACACTAATAACAATTGTTACAGAGAAAAAGTTTTGTGGCAGGGTAGCTTGTGCTATATTTAGGCCATATAAGAGAGTTATAGTAAAGTGTACAATGCATGTCAAAATGAAGGCAAAGTGTATTTGAATCCATAAAACTGATACATAAAATAAATACAAAATCCTATAATGCAAGTGCTCATGGAATCATGGCAAGATACAAAGGATGATAATAACATAGTGCATAGAAAATGCCTATATAAATCACATGACCAAATAAGAAGAGGATGTGCACTCCACGGATCCAAAAGCTAGCTATAGATCCTCGCTATCTGAAAACTTGTCCCGCCACAAAGGAGCATCAAATGGACTCTACAAAAAAATAAACAACTACACATTAGTCCACCATACAATAATGCATTTTAATGACCAAACAAGAAGAGGATGTGCGCTCCATGGATCTAAACGCTAGCTATAGATCCTCACCATCTGAAAACTTGTCCCGCCACAAAGGAGCATCGAACGGACTCTACAAAAAAAGAAAAAACTACACATTAGTCCACCATACAATAATGCATTTTAATTAAAATTAGTAACTATGGACAAGAAAGATGAGTGACTTACTAGTCACTGCATGCATACAATCTATTGATTAATGCAATAAGACCATGTCTCTCTACATATCCTATCTCTAGACCAGTGGAATCATAGTTTTTAATGGAGTATTGTAAAGTTAAACAAAATACAACTATTAGAAACACGATTGTTAGTACAAGCGATATTGCAAAAAAAAAAGGAAAAAGAACAAAATAAAAACTTACAAAGTCCTCTAGATAAGTCATGTTGTGACTCCCAAGATGATGAACCACTCCGCCCTCCAATCGTGCCCTCGTTGCCTCACGCTGCTATCTCCAATGCCTTGGAGAATCTTTAGCCTCCTCTCTGATTCCGCACCAGTCATCTGCGTCTAGCCACTTGGCCTCTGAGGACCCACTCTTAAGTGCCTTGCGTGTATCCGTGATCGCCTATGTGACATGTATGCATGCATGCACTTTATTATCTAGCATGTGGAAAGCCTATCCGCTGTGGTGGGTACTAGAAACTCCTCATGCAAGGATGCTACTATGTAGTCCTTGCTCCCCTTTGGTGTCGCATGAGATTCATGCAGGGGTTCATGAAAGTCGCTCACTGTAGGGATGCTTAGCAAGATGGGAGTAAAAAGATTAAGAAGAGTTTTGGAGTCAAGATAAAAGAATGATTAAGATTTTCATTCAAACGATTTCATATGTCGGCATGATAAGGAGAAGTGAGAATACAAAGGTTTCAAATTTCTCAATATGTTCTCATACATAGATTTCTTGATAGAAGAAGTTCAATTAATCAATTCACAAAAGATCATCAAAGGTCAATCATAGGAGAGCTTTAAATATGATGGATATGCATGAAAATATAGGTAAGTTGAAGTGTTTTTGGTAATGGGGTTTATGAAAATATGATAGGAACATAATCGGAAGATATTCTACAAATAAGATATTGTATAACCATAATGAAGAAGATGTTTTGATTGTTGTTGATGATGATTGGAGAGCAAAGTGAAGGCAGAGAGATTATACAACACCTTTCCTTTTTACAAGTTATTTTTTGAACTGAAGACTTCTCACATGACATTTGACTTTGATAGCGAATGATTGAAGGCCAACTCTTGGAGTATTTTCACTTTGGAGATGACATGCTCTCATGCTTCAAAGAATAGAATGTAGTGGAAGGTACATGTCTCCCTGAATACTTCGCATATTCTCTAATAGGATCAGGTCATGAACTTATTGAAGAAGCCTTGTTTCTTTGTCTTCAACTTTTGCTCAGGACGTCGTTATTCACCTCCTCATAAATCTTCAGTAAGCAGTCCTTCAATCCGACTCTTTTTTATGATTAGATAAAGATCATAATAAGGTCCTTAATGCTGGCTTCATGGACGTATACTACTTGTCGCGTGAGTCTTTGGCCTCCGTCGTCCTTTGCAAAGTTCGTCGATATTCTCGATCGTTGCCAGCTTTTGTCTTCAATTACAACTTCCACTTGTTGCAGTTTTGCAGTTCTCCCTCCAACGTTTATAAATCTTTATCTTCATCTTTTTCTTCAGCCGTCACCTTCTGTGTCGTCTTCTCATTATCGTATGTAGAGCTCCGTTGTTGGTTTCTCCTCCTCGTCTTCCACTGTTGTTGCTTCAACATCCATTTGGGCTGTGGATATATATCAGCAAGGGCCCCACGCTCTTTCACGGGTTTACCCGATCGTTGGGTGAGTGTGGGGCCCACAAATTAAAAGCCCCCTAAAAGGGGCATTGGTCTCACCTGGAGGATCATCCCGAGTATTGAACCCTGTACCCCCGATCCCACACCTTGAAGACTTACACCACGCGCCCGCGAATCACATTGGTGAACGATGTGTACCTCGTTTTGAATTGACTTTGAAAAAACAAAAAGGTTGAGAGACCGGCCAACAACCGGGAGTTTACCGGCACGTCCCCATAAAAGCGGGACCCATGCTGAAATTTATCTTCGGCCATCCATTTGCCTCCCCTTCAACTACAACGGCTTCCATCGTCACACTTTGTTTTTCTTTTTCTTTGTCTTCAACTCGTTGCTGCAATGTTCGTTCTTGCTGTCGATTCATTCCCCCCCTCTTCTTCTTCTTCTTCTTCTTTCATTCCCTCTACAGTTGCTTTGTTCCACCCTTTTGCTTCATCTTCAGAGTTCGCCCCTCCCTATCTGCAGTCGTATTGTCGTCAATCGGCTACGTTGTCTTCAGTATACTAAGAATCTTTGTTCGGTTTAGCATCGTTGTCACAACATCGTCTTCTACCCCTTACGATCCACCAGACATGTTCATTCTTCCTTTTAAGCTTTTTTCTGCCGATACGCCAAAAAGCCGTAGCTTTTCATAGTTAAGGCTTAAGCTTTTCTTGAAGGTGAAATCTATTGTTTATGACGTCAGTGATTTTGTCATTAATACGGCAATTATATTCAGCCGTTTATACTGTGTGTGTCATCACTTGCCTAGCTTTTTTTTAGATGACACACTTTAGAGTATTCCTTCATCTGCACATCTTCAATGGCGAAAACACCTTCTATCCTAATAATATCAAAGATTCCATTTGTCTTGTCAAACAAGAAGTTTAACTCAATAGTGGATGCAAAATCCTTTGGATATTTACTTCAGAAGCTGTCCATGTAAAGAGTTCAATACATCCAAATAGTGGTGTCTCCTTGAATCATTGGCACCTTCTTCTAGAATAGGCTTTTATATAGAAAAACATTCTTTTCTTTGGCATATAACATCAATGTTGGTGGAACCAACAAGGATTCCTTTGTGATTCACCGAATTTCAATAGAAAAGTATCATTAGAAATCATATTTTTCCTTTCACCATGCTCTACTTGTGAACCTTATTTTGATATTCAAACCCCCACATCAAACATACGGTCAATTTCTTCAGGTAGCACCGGTCCAAGTTTTCTTTAGAATTATCGAACTTGTTGGTGTGATAAGCACTTTTGCTGAAGTCAATATTACTTCTGTGGACTTGGAGCCATATTTATGATCTTGCCAAAATAACGTTTTCTTCATGAAATGTTCCCTAACAAGAACATATGCTTTGAAACAAAACTTCATGCTCATGCACTCATGATTTAAGAAAATACAAAATATTGGATCCATGTGATGCAACCAATCAATCCATGCACCATGCAAAGATTATGAATGAACTAAAGAGGATGGGCCTAGCCTAACTAAATGTGCTCGTGTGCCATGTAGATGAAAACACAAAAGAAACACACAATGAAAAATAAACTCATAATGACGCTGACTTAAAAGTCCAAAATTTTGGTAGAAAATTCTGCCCTTAGGTTTGCAGTGGTAGACGTGCAACGTCACGATATCTGTCCCCTCCAAACCTGCACATCCTCCGGTATGTGCCAACTTGTTTATCACTTGGCAACATTGTTCCCGCCAGGATCATATGGGTAGTCATCTGGGTAATATGACATGTAGGTAAGTTGGCATGGGTTATCATAGCATCCTCTTGGATCATATGGACAAATCAAGGTAGGTATGTCTTTGTAATTCACCTCAGTATTCGGATTCGAGGAAAATCATCAACACTGTTGAAAGGTATTTTAACATTATTGTCAATTGTCTTATATTGCCACTATACTCTGGCTTCTTTGCTACGACCTGCAATTTTCACCCCTCGATGAAAATACCCTTGTAAACATAAATTTTGTTGTGTATAAACAGTAACACCCAAATCTTTTTGTTGAGATATATCAGCAAAGAATACTTTTTGTTGAGAATCCTCAGCACCTAAATTCTTTTGAAGCATGAAATCATTAATTTTGCAATTCATCGCTAGAGAATTGACTTATAAGACATATGACATCTCTTGATTTTCAATTTTCAACAATGTTGAAAGATCCTCAATAGTATTCGAGCACAATAGCCCGTCATAATAAAGAGCATCAATAACCTCCTCATATCAGATTCAATCTTCTCACTCTTCTTCAAGTCTGTAGTCATCTCAATGTCGGAAAGTAGCTTGCATACAGGTTGCTTTTTCGGCTTCGAATCCTTTAACTTTGGGGCCTTTCAGTCTTCTTGCAGTTTTGGCTTTTGCATGTCAGCCATACTCTGCTTCGCTCGTGAAGAAGAAGGTGGAAAAATTGGATCTTGATTGTAATATTTCTACCCAAAAATATTATAGATCTTGACCCCCCCTGTGGTCAAGTGGAGGAAAGGAGGAGGAGCCAGAGGATGCTGCCGTGTTGTTGACGAGGAGGCACGATCGAAGGTAGGAGACAAGGAAGGGAAGGCTGTTGTGCTACACGAACGGGGGGAGATAAGGCCCAAGGAAGGCGCTATGTTGAGGGAGTGAAGAGAGAGAGTAGAGGCACAAAAAGGAGAAGGCTGTTGTGCAGGGAAAAACGAAGGGAAAGGGGACAGACTGCCGCTGCAGCTGAGGAGATCACCGCCATAGTCCATTAGGCCGCTGCTAACCCACCGTCGCCATCGTCATAAGCTCCCCCCCGGTTGTCAATCCTTTCCCTCCTTCCAATCATTGGGCCCTTTCATGTCAACTCTGTTGAAGATCAGAAGCTTCTTAGAAGCTTCTCAGGATAAGGCCCATAAAGCTTGTGCACGCGGTTTTCACCCCAGGTGCTTATAACTCACACTCGTAGCTCCAATTCCTACGCAAGGGAAAATGTATCGATCTATAGGCAGCCTCGGAGGATGTGAATAAAGGCTAGAAGGAATCCGCGGAGTCCATAAACACACTATGTCTATGATGACTCCAAAGTCCAAGATGCAAGGCACACGCGCGAAAGTCTCGGACCCAAACTTGCACGTGGACATCTGTGCAAGTCCTCATAACCAGGTTCTTGGCGTTGAATTCCGCATTGGGCATGCTTAAAATTCATAGGAAAGTTATGAATATAAACCACTTATTCATCTTACGAGCTCAGTTGCATGTTGCCTTTTTGTGCATTTCCAAAGTTATAAGCCTAAACGCATAATGCTTAGGGTAAAAGATGAAATTGTTAAGTGCATCCTTGATTGGCCGTTAAAGAACAAGTGTATCTTGCATTCGGTCAATAACTTCCTTGTTATGACTTGCATGAGAAAATTGTTAAACGTCAGCTGCACGGCATGAAAATCAAACCATGGACACTACATGTTGCATGCAAGGGTGCTTGTAGAATGGATTAAGCTTGCATGGTACATATTTGTCTTGCATGAACTTCATTAATGTTGTTGTACCTAGGAAAGTGTTGCATGTTACATATTTGTCATGCATAAATTTCATTTCATCAAAGTTGCATGTAGAAAAGGTTGCATGTCATATCAAAGCATGAAATTTCAATTGCATTAAACGAAAGGATGTAGGCATAATTCCTTGATGTAAATCCTTGTAGGCTTTATGCAAGTTATTCTCCAAATTGTCATTCGTCATGACTTTAGCAAGAAAAGAAAAGGGTTATTGCAAACCTTATAGTGCATAGAGGTAACAAATTGCATATTTACACGTAATGTGATGTATTGCGACTATTTACACCCTTAGAATAAATCTAGTGTCTCTAAGAAGAGATTGTTTCTTGTCACAAGACAGGTAGACCAATTTGGTAGATCATTTGTGATGTCAAAACCCTCAAGGGGGTTCATAAAAGCACAATTAGTCGATACGATAAAAACCTCAAAGTGCTAGCTAGGGTTTAGCATGTTAGAAATTCTGCCTAGTATCACACTTGGTTGCCAAGTCGAGACCTTCAAACCCATAGGTCCTACCCACATTCATAGAATATTTGGGATTAATCGAACGCCCCTACACTAATGATCTAGGGTTTCTACCCTAGGCATCGATCGACCTAATGCTAAAACTCGGATTGAGTTTTGAAATCCTAGGACGGAACGCCTAGTACAATTAGGGTTGGGTTGGGTAAGAAGATACCCCAAACCCTACTTCTTGACTAAACATACTCCTTGTCAAGAAACACCGTTCAATGGGTGAAATGATCCCATGAGTTATGTGCGACACTTGTGCAACAAGTTGCAACGTCGCATGGCCTTGTGGTTTAATCACAAGATAGATTTGCCATTCCTTGGAATGAGGTTGGCAGGTTCTAGTGCAAGTGTAACTTGCAAGAGGATGAGTAGACATCTTGTTACATCACCTTTCTTGGGCTGATTTACCAAGTTAAGGGAAGTTATGTTTTGCTTAGTAAGCAAAGGATCAATCAAGTTAGAGCGACATGGTCACTAGGATTCACTGACTTAACTTAAGAAACCTAAGGTAATGGTTAATTTGGGTTGACAGGGTATGACCCTAACCCAAGGACAAAAGGGGTAAACAAACAAACCCTTGGGGATCTTTCCAAGTCACAATTGATCCCGGATCAAATGGTGGATGCATTCGGATAGGAGGATTCACTCCTTGGCAGTTAGCGAATTAAACGACCACTGGATTGATTGTGTTTGTAACAGCTTAGGAGCACTTTTTGCATTGTTTGCTCAAGGAACTAAAGATGGAAAGATAACTAATGCTTCAGGTTGAAGGCCTGAAGGGAGAGGCAGCATCAGTTACCCCCGACTGTCTGCCTAACCCTAACCAAGGAGGTTGTTAGCTGCGCCGGGAACGTGGACCAAACCCACCATGAGAGGTCTCTCCATTGGGCGCTACTTGGATCAGGAGGACGCTTGGGTGCTAGGGGGGCTCTGGCCGTAAATCCCTTGCCTTTCGAGCCCTGTACAAGAGGCCGACGTGACTCAGGATTGGATTTCGAGGCATGCATACTAGTCTACGGGCGGAATCTTGGATTAGTAATCCCTGTGGATGTCTAGATAGCCTTCGAGCGGATTATGGATTATATGGATGTATTCCAGAGATAAATAAGATCAATTGATGTAAAGGAACTTGTTTGAAACTGTTTTTCTATGTGAAGTGCTAAGATTACGTGAAGCAACTGGTGTCTAATTGGCTAATTCGCTGTTTTGTGCATGTCTAATTAAATGTTGTAGGTAATTAGACAACTAAGTCAACCTTGAGGAAAGTGCGATAGATGTGGCCATGGGTCCGTCCTACGGAAGGGTGGTCCCGATTGGCCGGGAACTTTTCTCAAACGAAATCGATAGTAGGCAATGCTGACCTAGAGTTTAGGTTACTAGAATTTTAATTTTTGCTATTTAGGGGGAACGAAATGGGACTATGCCTTATGGGTAGAGAGGTCGAGCTATGCATCCCTCTCGTTTCCCATTCTCCTTGAACCAAGTGTAGCATGATTCCACTTCGACCCTTGTGCGAAGTAGTTCGCCTGGGGTTCGATGCTAGTTGCCATTCTAGAAATTTGACCAATAGGAAAACTCTGATTCAGGTCGATCCTATGTGGGAACAACCAGAATACTTCCGCTACGTGGTAGACTCGGGAAGACCTAGATCGCAAACCCCATAACATTCCATGGGAGTGTCAGGCAGAGCTTTCTAGACTCTCTTCCCAATGGGCTACTAAGACGTGTCCTGTAAGTGAACAAGTGGACATGTTACATTCATTCTTTTTTCGCTTCTCCTCAGCAAGCACTTTGACTCCTTGAGAGTTCGCCATCATGGAAAAATTTGTAGGGATAGATGAAATTAGGGGTAAAACTAGAGGTGGCTGCTGCTGCTCCCTTCTAGTAGTCATCTTGTTTTGAAGGTCTTTTAAGTTTTTTAAAATTTTCTCCGTCATATCTTGCACAATCGGTAATTCAAATGGTCTGCCAACCGTAGCAAGAATAGGCATAGGCATAGAAGTAGGCAGAGGCACAGGATGAGGGGTGGAGGAAGTAGTGAATGGTACAATAGGAGAAGTAGGAGAAGTTGAGGTAGGAGAAGACATCGCTAGAGGTGTTTGCATACAGTTCTGTAAGCGAGCTTTCCATCTCTACCTCTTCTCAATGTGGAAACCACATCAATAGTACCTTACAATCTGCCTTCGATCCCATAGGCTGCGTACAGACTTCAATAATCTTTTCCAACTCATCCTAAAGTGCAAGATCAGCCGCTTACAAGAATAACTCCACTTTCTTTGAGTTTAGGGCTCTTTGTTCAAGTGTATCCAAGTGGTTGTAACGTTATTCAAACTCATGCAATAACTCGGAAGAAACAAGTCGTTTGTTGGGTTGATAGACCCACTCTCTAGACGTCTTTTGAGTAGCAATACGATAGTCCTCTAGGAAATATTCATCTTTGAGCACTTCTTGAAGAAATTCCAATTTGAGTCTTGCAGAAATTAGTTAGGCACTCTGACCCACAAATCAGGTGTTACAAGCCATAATAAATAATTGTTCTAGTTGGTAGGAACTCCAAAGAAGCGCATGTGGGTTTCAAAAGTTTTAAGATAAGCTGAGACATTGAGGCCATCAAATAATTTTTGTTCACTTACCACGGCCTTGATTTCTTTGGTTGCTCCATGTGTATGCTCTTATTCTTAATGTAGCATTCGTTGTTGATCGAATTGTTGCTGATGAAGCTGTTGTTGTTGTTGCATAGATAACTACATGAATTGATTCTACATCATAATAGCTGAAGATAGAGCTTGCAATAAATTCTTCATCTCATCGGTGGAAAAGGAAGAAGCACTTGATGATGGAGTATTCAAAGAGTTTCCCGTCTCGACAATCAGAAGCGACGCTTTCACGTCGGGTTCACCAGATGTCGCATTGGATTTGCGCGGGGGTTTATGAAAGTCGCTCGCTGCAAGGATGCTTAGCAAGATGGGAGTAAAAAGATTAAGAAGGTAGAGTACTCAAGTCAAGATAAAATAATGATTAAGATTTTCATTCGAACAATTTCATTTGCCAGCATGAATGTACCTATTATTCTGCTTAGGAACGTAAATGCGGGAAAAGGTTTATGTAATGGTACATGGTTGATATGTAAGGCATTTAATAGAAAGGTGATAGATGCTGAGATAATAACATGAACAAATGTAGGGAACGAGTTTTCATTCCTAGGATCACTTTTATTCCTAGCACTTTCCAATTTCCATTTACTATGAGGTAGAGGTAGTTTTTGTTACAACTATATATATCATCTCTCACTTGACTTGGGTCTCACCTATATATACTAACTCTACATCAATATGAATCATTCTTTGGGAGCATATCTTGTGTATCTCTCTCGTACTCTCTCTCTCTCAACATGGTATCAGAGCTATGGATGTGTAGCAACAACAAGGAAGATAAGTTGTTTCATTATTTATACTTGATTGAATTCTTTACACAAGTGATGATTTGATACATGAACTTGTTCAAATTAGAAGTACTAGTTAATTTTGTCTTTAAAAACTTGTGTAGCTCTCGTCGTGCTCTCGAATCCTGTCAAAACCACTTGTCAATCAGAGTTCTGGATCAAAAGTTATGACAATTCAAGATTCAAGACAGCAATTCTGCTCGAATCTGCGATTCTTTATTTAAAACTGTATTTCTAATTACAGTTCATTAATCCCCAATTACAGTTTGTTAATCGCTCATCTTCGTTAATGATGTTGATTACGACAAGCAAACATCCTGCTGTTTTTAGAGATGTTTTATTATCGTTCACGTTCTTTGCTCGACCGAAATAGCACTTTTCTTATATGCGTCATCTCGTCTTGCACGTTACACCTCTCTATTTCGGGCTTTCTTTTTAGTCACTCAATACTTTTCGTCGTTCTTACGTGCATATCCCTATTTTGATTGTCATGCGTTTCAACTACGCTCGTCTTGATCATGGTTTGCAGATTCTGCGATCTCATCTTATTTGTTTTCTCTCGACATACAGGCATGGCCAATTGCGTAATTGTTAACGGATATCCGTCTGGCCAATGTTCGGTTCCCATCTTCCAAGGACAAGGATTTCCTAGGTGGAAAGCAAAGATGATGCTAATTCTTGAAGGCGACGAACTATTTGATATTATTTTGGGTGACCTGTCTTGCCCAGTTCAACCTATTGATGTGATGAATAACAATTCTGTGATTACTGATGGTCCATTATTTGAACAATGGAAAATTGATCATACTGATTGGATTCGTCGTGATAAAGCATCTCGTCGTTATATATTGTTTGCACTTCCTGACTCACTTATGTTGGATGTCTTTCATTTGGAAACCTCTCATGCTGTTTGGGAGTATCTTATCTCAACGTTTGAGAAGAAATCGGTCACCGAAATTTTATATCTCGAAACGTTTGAGAAGAAATCGGTCACCGAAATTTTATATCTCCAAACTTGTTTGAAGAATCTTCAATATAAGGTTGGTACTTCTATGCACTCTCATATCGAGTCTTTTAAAGACATTATCAATCAGCTTGGTGTTGCCGGCGCTCCTGTTGCTAAAAATCAGATTGTTACTCAACTTCTTCATACCATCAAAGGTCCTTTATATGACAATATCATTACTATTTTGTCTAACAAAGATGATATCCACTTTGACAAAGCATGTATATCTCTTATTGAATATTCTCAACGTCATAAGCATCATTTGGAAAAATCTGATGTTGTTTTGGTCACTCGTGAACAAAGGGATTTTGATGCTGCTTTTGTTGCTCGCAAGCGTCCCGCTTCACGTTTTCAGCAGCGTAGACGCCTTAATCAAGGTAGTAAATCTTCTCGTCTTGCTTATCCTAACAAACATTGTTCTTATTGTGATAAGAAAGGCCATGTGGCTTCTGATTGCTGGGCACATCAATATGATGAGGAGCATGGAGTTACTACAAAGCAGCCTCGCTCATCCGAAAGTTTTCCTCCTTGTGATTATTGTGCATATACAGATCATCCATCTCGTCGTCGTTATAAATGCAGATATGATGAAGAACGTTCTCGAGCTTATATTGTTCAACAAACTACAACTGATGATGATCATACTCATCAGGAGCTCAATTTCGTCCATCATGATATCTCTCCAGAAAAGGTATTTCATGTTCATGATGGTTCTCTATTCATCGTTGATTCAGGTGCCACTGGAAACATGACATACCAATCGCAGTGGCTTCACAATTATCATTCTCTTCCTGTCAAGAAGTTTGTTTACCTTGCCGATGATACGACTTGTCAAGTCAAAGGAGTGGGTGATTTATATCTCGGGACTGTTTCATCCACTAGAATATTAAGAGGAGTTCTTCATGTTCCAGATTTGCAAAGAAATCTTCTTTCTATTGCTCATCTAGTTGATGTTGGTTTGTTTGTTGGCTTTGATCATAATCAATGTCATATAGAGAAAGACGAGCATACTATAGCAGTGGCTCATCGACATGGTAATCTATTTGAGCTATCATTGAACGATACAATTGCAAATGTTGTTACTGCCCTTGGAGATGCAGATTGCAAATTATGGCATCAACGATTTGCACACTCCGATTTTGCCAAAATTCTTGATCTTCATCGTCATGGTCTTGTGCAAGGTATGGATCTTAAATCTCATCCACGTATGGGAATATGTGAGTACTGTGCACTTGGAAAACACCATCGTTCGCCTTTCCACACTTCTACTTCATCACATTCCTGTGCTCTCTTGGATTTGGTTCATACTGATATTTGTGGTCATTTTCCTGTCTCAAAGTCTCAATATCGATATTTTATAACTTTCATTGATGATTTCTCACGGTACACACATGTGTATCTTCTTTGACATAAGTTTGAGGTTTTATCTATATTTAAACAATACAAGATAAGTGTGGAGCTTCAAATTGGATTCTATATAAAGACACTTCGCAGTGACAATGGCGGTGAATATGTATCCAATCTATTTGATGACTTCTGTAAGGATCAAGGTATTCATCATGAGTTTACAATTCCTTATTCTCCTCAGCAAAATGGTGTTGCTGAGCGTAAAAATCGCATGATTCTTAATGTTATACGTTGCATGCTTATACACTCTGGTTTGTCTCGAAAGTTTTGGACTGAAGCACTTCTAACAGCTGTTTTTATTCAAAATCATATTACAACTACTGCACCTGCTGGTAAAATTTCTATAACAATTTGGACAGGGAAGACACCTTCAGTCTCTCACTTTCGCACATTTGACTGCATTGCTTATATTCATGTGCCCAAGGACACTCGACATAAGTTGGATCCTCCAGGTTTGAAGGTTATTTTTCATGGTTATTCAGATCATTCCAAAGGTTACAAATTTTATGATCCTTCTTCTCAAAAGGTCATCATTAGTCGTGATGCTATATTTTCTGAGAAGACTATGGGTGGCACATGGTCGTCAAATGTTTCAGATGATACATAGTCTTTGCTTAGTGCATTTCCTTACTTGCTTTGTGATTCTACTAATTCTGATGATCATAAACCTCCTTCACCTGCAAAGAAGATTGATGAAAATTTGGAGACCTATGTCGATCTTCCTATTGAGATAGAGCATGGATTCTATTGTATTGAATATGATGTCTTTGATGATGCTATGTCTGTCCAAGAGGATCCAATATCGTATATGGAAGCTATCAATTTGTCTCAAAGGGATCAATGGCAAGAAGCTATGCAAGCTGAGTACGATTCTTTAATCTCCAAAGGTACATGGATTCTTACTGAACTCCCCCCAAATCGTGTTCCTATAAAATGTAAATGGGTTTATAAAACCAAGACCAAAGCTGATGGCTCGTTTGATAAGTTCAAAGCACGACTTGTTGCAAAAGGTTACTCACAGATTGCAGGAGTAGATTATCAAGAAACATTTTCTCCCATTGTGCGCTCCACAACTGTTCGTATGATTTTGGCTTTTGCAACACTATTTGATCTAGAAATTCACCAAATGGATGTTAAAACGGCTTTTCTCAATGGAGTTCTTGAAGAAGAAATCTATATGGAGCAACCTGAAGGTTTTATGATTGCAAGAAAGGAGCATCTTGTATGCCAGCTTCATCATGCATTATATGGATTGAAGCAAGCCTCTCATGTTTGGTATATTAAGATTGATCAATTCCTCACATCTAAAGGTTTTGTTGCATGTTTTGCTGACCCAAATTTTTACATCAAAAGGGAGGACAAATATTTTATTATTCTTTCTCTATATGTTAATGATACTATTCTTGTGTCAAATAATATTGCTTTCTTGGATGCTATGAAGAAGCTTTTATCGACTGCATTTGAAATGGTGGATCTTGGTGAGATACATTCTTGTTTGGGTATTCAAGTTCAACGACACCGACAACAAGGCATTTTTTTTCTTCACTAGACAAAGTTTATTAATGATATTGTTAAGAAGTTTGGGTTGACAAATGCGCACTCTGCCAACACTCCCATTCTTTCAAGCTCTACCAAGGGTACATCTACAACATGCAATGAAGAATCAGCCATTCATCAACCTTTTGCTAATCTTGTTGGTTGTCTTCAATTTATTGGTTTAAATACAAGACTAAATATTTTATTTGCAGCTAACTTTTTGGGACAGTATCTTTCTTCCCCTTCCACTATTCATTGGAGTGCTGCAAAACTTATTTATAAGTACCTCAAGGGTCCTAAGGAATTTGGTCTTATTTATCATCATCGAGAGGATTCTTCTTTATCTTCTTCAACTTCTCTTGACCTTATTGGATATACAGACGCTGATTGGGAAAGTTCACACTTATCCATGCGATCTACAAGTGGGAATTGTTTCTTTGTAAATGGATGTTTGGTTTCTTAGTCCAGCAAGAAACAACGATGTGTTGCGGTTTCTACAACTGAAGCCAAATATATTGCTGCATCATTAGGAGCTCGCGAGCTAGTTTGGCTTCGACAACTACTTGCAGATTTGGGACATTCTTCATCATCTAGTACACCTCTTTGATGCGATAACCAAAGTGCTATTAGTCTTACCAAAGACTATATACAACATAGTAAATCAAAGCATATTGCTATTCATTATCATTATGTTCGACATGAAGTCAAGAAAGATTTCATTATGGTGGAGCATTGTCCCAATGATCAAATGGTTGCAGACATCTTCACAAAAGCTCTTAGTGAAGCTTGCTTTAGCTCATTAAGACATGCACTTGGTATTGTTCCAAGTTCTTGTCTCACTGATTGAGGCATGTATCATTGTATTCAAGAAAACTTTATAGTAAATCATTTTTGTATCGTAGGTATGTGTAGGGGCTCGGGTTTTTCCCTTGTTCTCCCCAAGGGTTTTTTCACTCGTAGCCAGAGACCTTTGTTTGAGTGGGGATGTTATAACTATATATATCATCTCTCACTTGACTTGGGTCTCACCTATATATACTAACTCTACATCAATATGAATCATTCTTTGGGAGCATGTCTTGTGTATCTCTCTCATACTCACTCTCTCTCTCAACAATTTTTTATTCAATTGGTGTTTGCTATGACCATCAATAAGCCACAAGGCCAGACTTTGTCTATTGTTGGTCTTTACTTGAAGACATCGATATTTACACATGGACAGTTGTATGTTGCATTTTCAAGGGTGAAATCCTCATGTGGTCTGAGAGTCTTGTTGGATGAAAATGGGAGCATTATGAATGTCACAACGAACATTGTATACAAAGGATGTGCTTTAGAAGATGCAATAAGGTGTATTGCTTTTTTGCAAGGATGCATGTAAATATGTGTTTTTTGGAGGATACAATGGTATGCTTGCTTTTTTGCAGGGATGTATCCATTGAAATTTGATAGCTTTGTAGTCATTGCTTGGCTCATATGTGAAATGGCCTTTATACCATGTTTGGTTGGTATATACTCTATAGTAACTAATTATTTCCCGAACCTGCACTATGTTTAAGTGTTTAATCCACTTCTGTAGATGCCTACTCCATGTTGGGGCTATTATCTAGCTTCCGAATATCAAAAGGAACTACAATGTATCTTGTGCGCAGTAACAATGCATGATATTATAAGAAGAACGCTTGCAAGGGTCATTGAGCATTTATACGATGATATCAATATTGATATTTTACTTCGAGTTTTTATTGAGGTGGTGCATTGTGGATATACTCAGTGTTTTCGAGTGCATATGGGTAAACCTGAACAAGATAAGAGGTTTCGACAATCTCACACTGATAGAATACCAAGGGGGTGGCCAACGTATGAATTTAAATACCTCGGTTGCTTTGTGATGCTACATCAAGCTGTGATAATGCCTACTGAGTGGTTTGCAGGTGTTAGGCTAGATATTGTTATTCTAAAGTTAAGTAATCTTTGTCAATTATTAGATGTGTTTACGTTTACATTGTGGCTTTCTAAAATTTTAGGTGCAAGAAAGAGAGGAAAGATTGTCATGTCCCCTATAGCATCGCCAAGGCAAGGAGTGGCAATGGGACTTGCTTCACATAACCATGTTGTGTTGGAGAGTGGAAAATTTCCTCGTGTTTCCTCAAAGAAAAGAAAGCTTTGTTTTGGTTAGGCTCCTTATGAAATTTTTGGTTTTTTTGTTCACATTGGTGCAATCTCTAGAACAAACTTTGATTTTAGGTTCTACTTCATCTATGTGTTTTATTAATACTGAGAGTTTTTTTGTAATTCTTGGATACACTTAGACTTTGTAATTGTGACATCCAAGGATAATATAGAGGTACTTCTAACTATTGCGCAAAGCAAGTATGGATACAAGTTTACAAGTTTGGTGCATGGTCATTGCACATATATGTGAGTGTCTGTACACCTACATACAAATGCATTTTTAGCCTTTTATACATGCATATATGAGAGCGAGGGAGAAAGAGAGAGAGAGAGTGTGTGTGTGTGTGAAAGGGGGGAGAGATGTAAAAGGGTGAGAGATGGAGGGGTTGGGGGTAAAGGAGAGGGGTAGGAAAGGGGAGGGATGCGAAGAGGTGAAAAAGGGGGACGGAAGGAAGACATAGAGGTTGTATAGGAAGAAGAGAGATGAAAAGGGAGGAGGGAGGGAACGAGGAGGAGATATGAGAGAGAGAGAGAGAGAGAGAGAGAGAGAGAGAGAGAGAGAGAGAGAGAGAGAGAGAGAGAGAGAGAGAGAGAGAGAGAGAGAGAGAGAGAGAGAGAGAGAGAGAGAGAGAGAGAGGTAACAAATATATGAGAGGAGTCATAGAGAGAGAATGGGGGGTGAAAAGGGATAGAGAGAGGGAGAGAGCCAAAAAAAATAGTAAGAGAGATTCAAGATAGAGAGAATATAAAATATGCATTTCATATGTCTTTTGTTTGTGGTCAGGTGCAATGTTATTTGTAACATGCAAAGAAAATATGGGTAATGTTTATAGGTCTGGTGCATAATAAGAGGTGTTGTATACATATATGAGTCTCTATATACCTAAATGCAAGTACATGTCTATCCTTTTGTGAATGCATATGAGAGAGAGAGAGTAAAAACAGAGGGGAGAGATGCAAAAGTGATGTGAGGGGTTGCAAATAGAGGAGAGAGATAAATAAGGGGAGGAAGGGAGAGAGGAAGTGATGGGTGTTGTAAAGAGAGCAAAGAGATAAAAAAGGGAGAGAGAGAGAGAGGGGAGAAGGTTAGAGAGAGAGAGAGAGAGGGAGAGAGAGAGAGAGAGGTAACAGATATGTGAAAAAATTCACAAAGAGGAGAGGTGTGAAAAGGGTGGGGAGAGAGAGAGATTGGCAATAAATAGTGAGATAGATTCAAAAAAGAGAGAAAATATTGAGCACACATGTGACCTCTTATGCTCGAGGACACAAAAGAAGAATATGTGTTCATGCTATGGTTGTGCAATTGTACAGATTTTACAACTATTTAAATGTTATAGTTGTGCAGTGGAAGTGAATCATATGGTGTTTTTACACTCAAGGATGGCAAAGTTATTATGCGATAGGGAAGCGAAGCTGCCGTGTAATAGCATGGCAGCTTCGCTTTTCTATTGCCGTGCTTTGCGGTAGCAAGGCTGCCGCAAAGCAAGATATATGGAACAAATGATGATTGGATTTTGGCACTCACTCTATTTTTTAAATCATTTTAGGTACTTGATAAAACAATACAATTTCAAGAAAAACTTCACAAAAGGCCACAATCTTGAAAACATATTATTTTTCCCACCTCACAACCTCAACCATGTAACCTATGAAGATGGCCTAGGCATGCATGCATCAATTGACCTATGCACATAGCATAGGGTAAATGGGCCAATAGAGTGCCATCTAAGGGCCCCCCCATTGTTTTCCCCAAAAGAGTTATATAGTTTCTTTTATAGTTCTCTTATTTTCATCACATGGAACCCGCATTAAAAAATCTAGGGATTTTTGGTTCCTTTTTCTTTACCCCCCCCAACAAGTAGTAGACCTAGTTATAAAGGAAGAGCTTCACAAAATGTAGGGCACTTTGGTTCCTTTTTCTTTTCCCCCCCAACAAGTAGTAGACCTAGTTATAAAGGAAGAGTTTCACAAAAGAGTGACAATGAGGGGCCAATGGAGTGTCACTTTGCGCCACACTATTTTACAATTTTATGAAATCCAAAACGTACAGAGTAGTTTATGTGGCTCAATTTCTTAACTCACGTTAAGCTTGAATGTAATACACTAGAATTCAAGTGGCTAAGAAAGATACATCTTTCGTGCGAAAACTCTATGAAATTGGCATGGGGTCTATGTTCCTTCTGAGGGGTGTCACCTTATTGGCCCCTTTACCCCATGCAAGAGAGCGAGTGGATAGGTTTTGTGCAAGGTTGAGGAGCGTGTTACTACGTTTTCCACCACTCCAGACAATGCAAGATATCTTGTATTTCTTTCAGTGATTCTGTGGATCAAGTGCATGCTTGTATAGGTTTTTGAGATAGCATGTTTTCCTCTTTAAGTTATGGGCTATATCTCACTTGAAAATACAAAAGAATAGGCACACTATCACCACTACACTCGTTGAATACCTCATGTGGGTCATTGATTCCCTCCCTCCACCCCCTTAATGCCTAGCTAGACTATTAGCTAATAGGTGATGCAACTAGTATATACAAAGTTTGGGTTTTCCCCTTCTTTAATATCCACATAGGCTCATAGTCTTGTTAATGTATATGATGACAAGGCTCACGGAGACATACATGAAAGAATAGAATATTAAAAAATGCATTGAATGCCAAAGGAGGTTAAAAGAAGATCAAATAGAATCTCCACATGTGAGAGCATTCAATGACAAAACCTCTTCTCTCATCTCATATGGAACAAATAACGAATGGCACTCGCTCTTTCTTTAAAAATCTATTTCAACTACTTCATAAAACAATATAATTTCAAGAAAAAGTTCACAAAATGCCAACATCTTGAAAACATATTAATTTTTCCCACATCACGACAGGCCCTCATTCAACCAAGAAAACCTTTGATTTCCCGGACATGCACACATCAATTGACCTATGCAAGTCAGCATAGCATAGAGTAAAAGGGCCAATAGAGTGCCATCCAAGGGTCCCCCCCATTGTTTCCCCCAAGTGAGTTACATAGTTTCTTTTATAGTTCTCTTTTTTACATCACATGATGGCACTCACATTTAAAAATTTAGGGCACTTTGGTTCCTTTTCTTTTCCGTCCTAACAAGTAGACCTTGTTATAAAGGAAGGTTTTCACAAAAGAGTAACAATGAGGAGCCAATAGAGAGTCATCGAGCTGTCGCACTATTTTACAATTTTACAAAATCCAAAATGCAAAAAATAGTTGCGTGGCTTAAATTTTTTTACTCATGTAAGCTTGAATGCAATACATTAGAATTTGAATGGCTAAAAAAGATACATCTTTTGTGTGAAAACTCTCTAAATTGGCATGGGGTGTGTGTTACTTCTAAGGGGTGTTACTTTAATAGCCCCTTTATCCCATGCAAGAGAGTCAGTGGATGGTGTCATGCCACTACGCGGACACAATGTGGAAAACCTTGGAGTCCATCATCATCCAACTTTCTTATTGTAGAGAGTCAATGCCATATTAGTCATTAGTGTCAATGTCCATAGTATGGATGGTTCCCAAATAATGAATTTTTGGACAAGTTTAGCATATTTTTTATATTTTGGATATTTTTTCGTATAAAACTTCTAAAAAGGTGTAGAATATTTTGAGGATCAGTTGACATGATAAAAAGCAAGTGGCCTTTCAGTCGATTTTAGGAGACCTTATGCAAAAAGATGGGCTTGTGAATTGGCGCATCATGCGATTGCAGTTTTCAGGCAACAAATAGTACTTGAAATTAGGAAGAAAAAGAAAGAGAGATCTGGGAGAATTATGAGCAAATGTCATATGTTTTTACCCCCCTTTCAGAGCCAACAAAACTATTCGAATTTGCGATCTGGGCAGCAGAGAAAAATCTAGTGTTTGGTGTAAGTTTTTTTGTCTACTAGGGAGCTCCATGAGATCTAATGCTTAGAGATTACTTCCAAGTAGTCTCAGACAAGTATTTTGTTTGTAATCTTGGGTTCTATCAATACATAATACTTTGATTCATTGAGATTTTTCTTTATCTTGTGTACCTCTTATTATTTTTCTTCTCTTATATATCCTATTCTCTACTTCCTTCTCTCTTTGTGATCCCTAGTGGATATGACCTTTCGACTAAAACCCCTTCAATAATGGATATTGCTCAAAGTCAACAAATGTGTTAATACATTTGCCACCACTCTAGACAATCAAGGGACTCTCCTTCTACTTGCAAATTAATTGTTTCTAACTTGGATATATTCCATTCAATGCAATATGTAAGCCTCATGATTTCTTTCTCCTCTTTGCTCCAACTATAGTACACCTTTGATGTCTTGTAGACTTGTACATGGCTTCAAGGCTCTCAATGAATGGATTCGCATGTAGCCATGAACTATCTTCTTCAAGGAGGGGAGGAGTCAAAGATGGCCAATGGCCAGCTGGTATAAGTACAGTCTTGTCAATATATTTGATAGGTCTCACTTCTTAGGGAGATATATATAAGACAAGCATTGAATGCAAAAACTTAAAAGAGGTGAAAAGAAAACAAAATATGATCTCCACAAGTGAGAGCATTAAATGACAAGACCTCTCATCTCATCTCATCTCATATGGAACAATAACAAATGGCACTCGCTCTTATTTTTAAAAACCATTTTAGATTTTTTATAAAATTGTACAATTTCAAGAAAAACCTCACAAAAGGCCAAGATCTTGAAAATATATTACTTTTGCCACATCACAATCAAATGCCCCATACATGCACATGTCAATTGACTTATGCGAGTCCACATAGCATAGGATAAAAGGGCCAATAGAGTGCCATCTAAGGGTCCCCTCATTGTTTTCCCCAAGTGAGTTATATAATTTCTTTTATAGTTCACTTGTTTACATCAAATGTCACTCACAATAAAAAATCTAGGGTACTTTGGTTCATTTTTGGCCCCCTTTTTCCCAACACGTAGACCTAGTTACAAAGGATTAAGGGGTTCACAAAAGTGTGACCCCCATTGCTTTCACCAAGTGAGGTATATAGTTCACTTACTTACATCACATAGCACTCTCATTAAAAAATGTAGGGCACCTTGATTTCCCCCACCCCCCACCCCCCACAAGTAGATTTAGTTATAAAGGAAGTCTTTCACAAAAGAGTGACAGTGAGGGGCCAATAGAGTGTCACTCAACCAGCATGTTGTTTTAAGATTTTACAAAATGTGGAGGCTCCCATTGCTCAAGTTTGAGCTTATTCTTTAGTAAATAAAAGCTTTAAATGGAGCTTTCATGGTTGTCCCCCCTATACCAAAACCTAGAAAAGAATTTACATAGTTTAAATTTTTGACTCATGTTAAGCTTGAATGTGATACATGAGAATTCAAATGGCTGAAAAAGATGCATCTTTTGTGTGAAAACTCTACTAAATTGGCATGGACTTGTGTTGATTTTGAGGGGTGTCACCTTATTGGCCCCTTTATCCCATGCAAGAGAGCAGGTGGATAGGTGTTGCTCAAAGTCGACAATCATGTTATTACATTTGCTACTGCTGTAGTCCTTGCTTATAATAACTAAAATCAATCCAAGATAAATGTATATGATTGCAATGTGAGAAAAAGAGAAAGAATTGAGAAAGTGCATGTATTAGCTCTTCAATAATAAAATCATATTTAAATAGCCATGCTCCTCACCATCCTTAAATGTTGAGATGTAGAGAGAGAATATATGTAGAGAGGATGATACCATGTTGAGATGTAGAGAGAGACACGTGAGAGGGAGAGAAGAGACACATTGTGTAGACTCCCAAAGACTATATCATATTGATCACACTCTATATATATATATATATATATATATATATATATATATATATATATATATATATATATATATAGGTGAGACCTAGTCTAGATAGGGTGAGCTATATATAGCTCCAACACCCCCACTTAAACAAAGGTCTCTAGCTACAGATGAAAAAAACCTTGATGGAAAGCATAAGGGAAAAACTTGAGCTCCTATATACAAATGTACAAATGAAGGATTATTGTGTGCATGTAAAGTGAAACTGAGTATGTATGTACAAAGATGACCAATAGATCTAGGGTCTATATGCATATACGAAGTGTATGGTGCCTACAAGGAGTATGTACAATGCCACATAGTAGATTAATTCCCAAAGATTGAAGTTGAGACAACTCCAAGTTCCAAGCGCAGCAAAGTGAAGCATGCTTCATTGAGTCCTTTGGTGAATATATTTGCTGTCATCTAATCACTTGGGCAATGTTTGATGATGATGAGGCCTTTCTTTACTACATATTGAACATAATGATAATGCATTGCAGCATGTTTAGACTTGTTATGTTGAACAGAGTCTTTAGCAAGTCTAATAGCACATTGGTTATCACATCAAAGCGGCGTGCTAGAGAGAGAAGGATGGCCAATATCTGATAGAACTTGACAAAGCCATACTAACTTTTGAGCTGCTAAAAAGATGCAGCTACATTTTTAGCCTCTACAGTGAGAACAACAATACAATGTTGTTGCTTACTAGTCTAAGAAATAAGATAACCATTGATGAAGAAACAATTTTCACTTGTAGAACGCATAGATAGGTGAGAGCTTTCCCAATCTGCATATGAATAACCCAAAAGTTGAAGTGAATGTAGAGAATTAGAGTTTTTTTAACGCCAATAAACCAACCCAAAATCTTTAGTGCCTTTCAAATACTTCAAAACTCATTTAGCTATAGTCCAATGTTTAAGACATGGAGAACTCGAATATTGGTGTATTACGAACAAGAGGTGAGAAAGTTTCTTGATAATCAACTCCTACGATTTGTGAGAAACCTTTGGCAACTAGGCTTGCTTTGAATTTTTCAAATATTCCATCTACTTTTGTTTTAGTCTTATAAATCTACATGCATTTAATAGTAGTACATCTAGATGGTAACTCAGTTAGAACCCATGTACCTTTAGAGAGAAGAGATTCATACTCGGCTTCCATGGCCTCTTGCCATAGTTCCTTTTGTGGGGATGAACTGGCATCACTATAAGAGACAGGGGCCTCACAAATATTGAGAGAATTCTCAAGAATATGAGCATCATAAACATGACAAGTACCATGTTCATTATCTATCGAAAGATCAACATAAAGATCAATGACAAGGTCATCATCAACAATAATAAGTGCAAATTGTAAATCCTAATTTGAAGAGTCAATATTTCATCATCATATAGAAAAGGAAAAGAAGTGACTAATGACTTTGTATCATCAATGTCATCTAGTGACCACGTACCACCCAACATCCTCTTGAGACCATGTGCTACCCATAAGTTGCTTATTGAAAATAGTATCACAACTTATGATTACCTTCTTGGAAGATGGATCATAAAACTTGTATCCCTTAGAAAAAGTTAAATATCCAATGAGGATAACTATCAAACCACAAGAGGATCAAGTTTTTTGTGAGTCTCTATGGGTACATCAATATAAGCAATACATCCAAAAGTTCGAAAATATGAAAGAGTAGGGGTTTTACCTGTCCAAGTTGTAATTGCTATTTTAGTAGAAGGAGCAGTTGTAGGAAGATGATTGTGCACAAATTCTACTGTTAAGACTGCTTTAGCCCAGAAACATCGAGATAAGCCAGAATGAATGAGCATACATCTCATGGCATTGAGAATAGTCATGTTTTTACCATTCTGTTGAGGAGAGTAAGAAACTATATATTTATGATGAAACAATGATTATTACAATAATCATCAAAATCATTTGAAATGTATTTTCCACCATTATCACTGCAAAGTTTCTTGATGCGATGGACCGGTATGAAGTTCTACATGCTTTTGATATTTCTTAAAATATAATAAAGCTTCTGATTTGTGTTGCAAGAGAAAAACAATGGTGTATCTTGAGAAGTCATCAATGAAAGTCATTAAATACCAATATTGATATTTTGATGGAGAAAAAAGTCCACAAATATCAGTATGAATAAGATCAAACAAATCTCTAGAATGAGCTGTGGTGGAAATAGAAAAGGGTTTGTAAAAATGATTTCCAAGTGCACAACATTCACAAATACCCATATAAGGATAAGCTTTGAGTTCCATATCTTGAACAAGGTCACGCCGATAAAGATCGAAAAGCTTAGAAAAATTAGAGTGAACAAAGCAACAATGCCATATTTTGCTATTAAGATTGCCAGGAGCTATAACAACATTTGCAATATCTTCATTTAAAGATAACTAAAAAAGATTACCATTTCAAGAAGCAACATCTATGGTTTGGCCATCTTTCTCAATGTGACACTTAGTATAGTCAAAACCGATAAAGAGACCAAGATCCATAAGTCCTGCAATTGAAAAAAGATTCCTTTATAGATCTAGGACATGTAAAACTCCACATATAATTCTTTTTGAAGAAAGAGTACTAAGATATAAATCACCTATACCTTTGACTTGAGTGACCCGATTGTGTCATCATCAAGATAAACCAATTTCTTGACAGGAATAGAATGATAATTATGTAACCATTGGGACTGATATGCTATGTTTCATGTAGCACCAAAATCAATAACAAAAAGAGATCCATCATGAACAGGAAGTATCCTTTCCGGACTGATAGAAGAACTCACAATTTGCTTCTTTAGTAGTGTTGACATGTGTAGCAGCATATGCTCTATTACGATCTAAATCAAAACACCTCTTGAAACATAGATGAGTTAGATGATCACTCTTTTTGCAATAGTCACAAGGAGAATAATCTCGAGATGAATGTGGTTGTTTATTTGTAATATCATATTCTTCATCATATTGTTTTGCCACCATCAATCATCAATAGTGTGACCATTTCTATTGCAATAAGAACAATGTCTGTTAGGAAACTTGAGACGAGAGAAGTTACTACCACCACGACTCCTACGTGTAGAGCATGGAAAGGAATGCATTCGAGTAAGTAAATCTTGGTTGATTTTTTTTGACTATGTGTCCTCTTGTGAGATCATAACTGTTTGTTGATTTGTGTGTCGTTGTTCATGTCATTGTGAATATTCAATCAAAGATATACAATCTTGATCAAAATTGATCCCATCTTTATTAGATAATATAGTAATAATATTATCATAAGCATGATCCTTTATAGTATCAAGAAGTTGTGTTACCAATTGCTTTTATAGAATAACATCACTACAAGATATAGGCCTCATACTGACGTTCAAAGCTACAAAAATGTTCACCAAAAAATTAACCCCCGTTTGTAGCTAAACACATTGGTATTAGTGACGCCATAGAACCGTCGCTATCGGTGTCACGACACCAATAGTGATGCTTTGCGATGCAAACTGCGACGGCAATAGCGACATGAACTGCAACGGTAAATGCGACGTGTACAGTAAATTTGCGACACTAATAGCAATTGTTACAGAGAAAAAAATTTGTGGCAGGGTAGCTTGTGTTATATTTAGGCCATACAAGAGAGTTATAGTAAAGTGTACAATGCATGTCAAAATGAAGGCAAAGTGTATTTGAATCCATAAAATTGATACATAAAATAAATACAAAATCCTATAATGAAAGTGCTCATGGAATCATGGCAAGATACAAAGGATGATAATAACATAGTGCATAGAAAATGCCTATATAAATCACATGACCAAACAAGAAGAGGATGTGCGCCCCACGGATCCAAAAGCTAGCTATAGATCCTTGCTATCTGAAAACTTGTCCCACCACAAAGGAGCATCGAACGGACTCTATAAAAAAAGAAACAACTACACATTAGTCCACCATTCAATAATGCATTTTAATGACCAAACAAGAAGAGGATGTGCGCTCCATGGATCCAAACGCTAGCTATAGATCCTCGCCATCTGAAAACTTGTCCCGCCACAAAGGAGCATCGAACGGACTCTACAAAAAAAGAAACAACTATACATTAGTCCACCATACAATAATGTATTTTAATTAAAATTAGTAACTATGGACAAGAAAGATGATCAGTGACTTATTAGCCACCACGTGCATACAATCTATTGATCAATGCAATGAGACCATGTCTCTCTACATATCCAGTCTCTAGACCAGTGGAATCATAGTTTGTAATGGAGTATTGCAAAGTTAAACAAAATACAACTGTTAGAAACACGATTGTTAGTACAAGCGATATTGCAAAAAAATAAGGGAGAAGAACAAAAGAAAAACTTACAAAGTCCTCTAGATAAGTCATGTTGCGACTCCCAAGATGATGGACCACTCCATCCTCCAATCATGCCCTCGTTGCCTCACGCTGCTATCTCCAATGCCTTGATGAATCTTTAGCCTCCTCCCTGATTCCGCACCATTCATCTGCGTCTAGCCACTCGGCCTCTGAGGACCCACTCTTAAGTGCCTTGCGTGCGTCCGTGATCGCCTACGTGACATGTACGCATGCATGCACTTCATTATCTAGCATGTGGAAAGCCTATCTGCTGTGGTGGGTACTAGAAACTGCTCATGCAAGGATGCTACTATGTAGTCCTTGCTCCCCTTTGGTGTTGCATGAGATTCATGCGGGGGTTCATGAAAGTCGCTCAATGTAGGAATGCTTAGCAAGATGGGAGTAAAAACATTAAGAAGAGTTTTGGAGTCAAGATAAAAGAATGATTAAGATTTTCATTCAAACGATTTCATATGTCGGCATGATAAGGAGAAATGAGAATACAAAGGTTTCAAATTTCTCAATATGTTCTCATACATAGATTTCTTGATAGAAGAAGTTCAATTAATCAATTCACAAAAGATCATCAAAGGTCGATCATAGGAGAGCTTTAAATATGATGGATATGCATGAAAATATAGGTAAGTTGAAGTGTTTTTGGTAATGGGGTTTATGAAAATATGATAGGAACATAATCGGAAGATATTCTACAAATAAGATATTGTATAACCATAATGAAGAAGATGTTTTGATTGTTGTTGATGATGATTGGAGAGCAAAGTGAAGGCAGAGAGATTATCCAACACCTTTCCTTTTTACAAGTTATTTTTTGAACTGAAGACTTCTCACATGACATTTGACTTTGATAGCGAATGATTGAAGGCCAACTCTTGGAGTATTTTCACTTTGGAGATGACATGCTCTCATGCTTCAAAGAATAGAATGCTTCAACTACAATGGCTTCCATCGTCACACTTCGTTTTTCTTTTTCTTAGTCTTCAACTCGTTGCTGCAATGTTCGTTGTTGCTGTCGATTCATTCCCCCCTCTTCTTCTTCTTCTTCTTCTTTCATTCCCTCTACAGTTGCTTTGTTCCACCCTTTTGCTTCGTCTTCAGAGTTCGCCCCTCCCTATCTGCAGTCGTATTGTCGTCAATCGGCTACGTTGTCTTCAATATACTAAGAATCTTTGTCCGGTTTAGCATCGTTGTCACAGCATCGTCTTCTACCCCTTACGATCCACCAGACATGTTTATTCTTCCTTTTAAGCTTTTTTCTGCCGATACGCCAAAAAGCCGTAGCTTTTCATAGTTAAGGCTTAAGCTTTTCTTGAAGGTGAAATCTATTGTTTATGACGTCAGTGATTTTGTCATTAATACGGCAATTATATTCAGCCGTTTATATTGTGTGTCATCACTTGCCTAGCTTTTTTTTAGATGACACACTTTAGAGTATTCCTTCATCTGCACATCTTCAATGGCGGAAACACCTTCTATCCTAATAATAGCAAAGATTCCATTTCTCTTGTCAAACAAGAAGTTTAACTCAATAGTGGATGCAAAATCCTTTGTGATATTTACTTCAGAAGCTGTCCATGTAAAGAGTTCAATACATCCAAATAGTGGTGTCTCCTTGAATCATTGGCACCTTCTTCTAGAATAGGCTTTTATATAGAAAAACATTCTACTCTTTGGCATATAACATCAATGTTGGAACCAACAAGGATTCCTTTGTGATTCCCCGAATTTCAATAGAAAAGTAGCATTAGAAATCATATTTTTCCTTTCACCCTGCTCTACTTGTGAACCTTATTTTGATATTCAAACCCCCACCTCAAACATACGGTCAATTTCTTCAGGTAGCACTAGTCCAAGTTTTCTTTAGAATTATCGAACTTGTTGGTGTGATAAGCACTTTTGCTGAAGTCAATATTACTTCTGTGGACTTGGAGCCATATTTATGATCTTGCCAAAATAACGTTTTCTTCATGCAATGTTCCCTAACAAGAACATATGCTTTGAAACAAAACTTCATGCTCATGCACTCATGATTCAAGAAAATACAAAATATTGGATCCGTGTTATGCAACCAATCAATCGATGCACCACACAAAGATTATGAATGAACTGAAGAGGATGGGCCTAGCCTAACTACATGTGCTCGTGTGCCATGTAGATGCAAACACAAAAGAAACACACAATGAAAAATAAACTCATAATGATGCTGACTTAAAAGTCCAAAATTTTGGCAAAAAATTCTGCCCTCAAGTTTGCAGTGGTAGACGTGCAATGTCACGACATCTGTCCCCTCCAAACATGCACATCCTCCGGTATGTGCCAACTTGTTTACCACTTGGCAACATTGTTCCCACCAAGATCATATGGGTAATCATCTGGGTAATATGACATGTAGGTAAGTTGGCATGGGTTATCATAGCATCCTCTTGGATCATATGGACAAATCAAGGTAGGTATGTCTTTGTAATTCATCTCAGTATCCGGATTCGGGGCAAATCATCAACACTGTCGAAAGGTATTTTAACATTATTGTCAATTATCTTATATTGCCACTATACTCTGGCTTCTTTGCTACAACATGCAATTTTCACCCCTCGATGAGAATACCCTGGTAAACATAAATTTTGTTGTGTATAAACAGTAACACCCAAATCTTTTTGCTGAAATATGTCAGCAAAGAATACTTTTTGTTGAGAATCCTCAGCACCCAAATTCTTTTGAAGCATGAAATTATCAATTTTGCAATTCATCGCTAGAGAATTGCCTTGTAAGACATATGACATCTCTTGATTTTCAATTTTCAACAATGTTGAAAGATCCTCAATAGTATCCGAGCACAATAGCCCATCATAATAAAGAGCATCAATAACCTCCTCATATCAAATTAAATCTCGTCACTCTTCTTCAAGTTTGTAGTCATCTCAATGTCGGAAAGTAGCTTGAATGTAGGTTGCTTTTTCGGCTTTGAGTCCTTTAACTTTGGGGCCTTTCAGTCTTCTTACAGTTTTGGATTTTGCATGTCAACCATACTCTGCTCCGCTCGTGAAGAAGAAGGTGGAAAAATTGGATCTTCATTGTAATATTTCTACCCAAAAATATTATAGATCTTGATCCCCCCTGTTGTCAAGTGGAGGAAAGGAGGAGGAGCCAGAGGATGCTGCCATGCCGTTGACGAGGAGGCACGATCCAAGGTAGGAGACAAGGAAGGGAAGGCTGCCGTGCTGCACGAACGGGGGGAGACAAGGAAAGGAAGGCACCGTGCTGAGGGAGTGAAGAGAGAGAGTAGCGGCACAAAAAGGAGGAGGTTGCTGTGCATGGAAAAACAAAGGGAGAGGAAGGGGAGAGACTACCGTTGCAGCTGAGGAGATCGCCGCCATAGTCTCTCAGGCTGCTGCTAACCCACCGTTGCCATCATCATAAACTCCCCCCTCCCCCCCGGTTGTCAATCCTTTCCCTCCTTCCAATCATTGGGCCCTTTCACGTCGACTCTGTTGAAGATCAGAAGCTTCCTTAGAAGCTTCTCAGGATAAGGCCCATAAAGCTTATGCACGCGGTTTTCACCCCAGGTGCTTATAACCCACACTCGTAGCTCCAATTCCTACGCAAGGGAAAAGGTATCGACCTACAGGCAGCCTCGGAGGGCGTGAATAAAGGCTAGAAGGAATCCACGGAGTCCATAAACACACTACGTCTATGATGGCTCCAAAATCAAAGTCGCAAGGCACATGCGCGGAAGTCTCGGACCCAAACTTGCACGTGGACATCTCCGCAAGTCCTCATAACCAGGTTCTTGGAGTTAAATTCCGCGTTGGGCATGCTTAAAATTCATAGGAAAGTTATGAATATAAACCACTTATTTATTTACGAGCTCAGTTGCATGTTGCCTTTTTGTGCATTTCCAAAGTTATAAGCCTAAATGCATAATGCTTAGGGTAAAAGATGAAATTGTTAAGTGCATCCTTGATTGGCCGTGAAAGAACACGTGTATCTTGCATTTGGTCAATAACTTCCTTGTTATGACTTGCATGAGAAAATTGTTAAACGTCCGTTGCACGGCATGAAAATGAAACCATAGACACTACATGTTGCATGCGAGGGCGCTTGTAGAATGGATTAAGGTTGCATGGTACATATTCGTCTTGCATGAACTTCATTAATGTTGTTGTACCTAGGAAAGGGTTGCATGTTACATATTCGTCATGCGTAAATTTCATTTCATCAAAGTTGCATGTAGAAAAGGTTGCATGTCATATCAAAGCATGAAATTTCAATTGCATTAAACGAAAGGATATAGGCATAGTTCCGTGATGTAAATCCTTGTAGGCTTTATGCAAGTTATTCTCCAAATTGTCATTCGTCATGACCTTAGCAAGAAAAGAAAAGGGTTATTGCAAACCTTATAGTGCATAGAGGTAACAAATTGCATATTTACACGTAATGTGATGTATTGCGACTATTTACACCCTTAGAACAAATCTAGTGTCTCTAAGAAGAGATCGTTTCTTGTCACAAGACAGGTAGACCAATTTGGTAGATCATTTGTGATGTCAAAACCCTCAAGGGGGTTCATAAAAGCACAATTAGTCGATACGATAAAAACCTCAAAGTGCTAGCTAGGGTTTAGCATGTTAGAAATTCTGCCTAGTATCACACTTGGTTGCCAAGTCGAGACCTTCAAACCCATAGGTCCTACCCACATTCATAGAATGTTTGGGATTAATCAAACGCCCCTACACCATTGATCTAGGATTTCTACCCTAGGCATCGATCGACCTAATGCTAAAACTCGGATTGAGTTTGGAAATCCTAGGACGGAACACCTAGTACAATTAGGGTTGGGTTGGGTAAGAAGATACCCCAAACCCTACATCTTGACTAAACATACTCCTTGTCAAGAAACACCGTTCAATGGGTGAAATGATCCCATGAGTTATGTGCGACACTTGTGCAACAAGTTGCAACGTCGCATGGCCTTGTGGTTTAATCACAAGATAGATTTGCCATTCCTTGGAATGAGGTTGGCAAGTTCTAGTGCAAGTGTAACTTGCAAGAGGATGAGTAGACATCTTGTTACATCACCTTTCTTGGGCTGATTTGCCAAGTTAAGGGAAGTTATGTTTTGCTTAGTAAGCAAAGGATCAATCAAGTTAGAGCGACATGGTCGCTAGGATTCACTGACTTAACTTAAGAAACCTAAGGTAATGGTTAATTTGGGTTGACAGGGTATGACCCTAACCCAAGGACAAAAGGGGTAAACAAACAAACCCTTGGGGATCTTTCCAAGTCACAATTGATCCCGGATCGAATGGTGGATGCATTCGGAGAGGAGGATTCACTCCTTGGCAGTTAGCGAATTAAACGACCACTGGATTGATTGTGTTTGTAACAGCTTAGGAGCACTTTTTGCATTGTTTGCTCAAGGAACTAAAGATGGAAAGATAACTAATGCTTCAGGTTGAAGGCCTGAAGGGAGAGGTAGCATCAGTTACCCCCGACTGTCTGCCTAACCCTAACCAAGGGGGTTGTTAGCTGCGCCGGGAACGTGGACCGAACCCGCCATGAGAGGTCTCTCCATTGGGCGCTACTTGGATCAGGAGGACGCTTGGGTGCTAGGGGGGATCTGGCCGTAAATCCCTTGCCTTTCGAGCCCTATACAAGAGGCCGACGTGACTCAGGATTGGATTTTGAGGCATGCATACTAGTCTACGGGCGGAATCTTGGATTAGTAATCTGTGTGGATGTCTAGATAGCCTTCGGGCTGATTATGGATTATATGGATGTATTCCAGAGATAAATAAGATCAATTGATGTAAAGGAACTTGTTTGAAACTGTTTTTCTATGTGAAGTGCTAAGATTACATGAAGGAACCGGTGTCTAATTGGCTAATTAGCTGTTTTGTGCATGTCCAATTAAATGTGGTAGGTAATTAGACAACTAAGTCGACCTTGAGGAAAGTGCGATAGATGTGGCCATGGGTACGTGGTCCCAATTGGCCGAGAACTTTTCTCAAACGAAATCGACAGTAGGCAATGCTGATCTAGAGTTTAGGTTACTAGAATTCTGATTTTTGCTATTTTAGGGGGAACGAAATGGGACTATGCCTTATGGGTAGAGAGGTCGAGCTTTGCATCCCTCTCGTTTCCCATTCTCCTTGAACCAAGTACAGCATGATTCCACTTCGACCCTTGTGCGAAGTAGTTTGCCTGGGGTTCGATGCTAGTTGCCATTCTAGGAATTTGACCATTAGGAAAACTCTGATTCAGGTCGATCCTAAGTGGGAACAACCAGAATACTTCCGCTACGTGGTAGACTCGGGAAGACCTAGATCGCAAACCCCATAACATTCCATGGGAGTGTCAGGCAGAGCTTTCTAGACTCTCTTCCCAATGGGCTACTAAGACGTGTCCTGTAAGTGAACAAGTGGACATGTTACATTCATTCTTTTTTCGCTTCTCCTCAGCAAGCACTTCGACTCCTTGAGAGTTTGCCATCATGGAAAAATTTGTAGGGATAGATGAAATTAGGGGTAAAACTAGAGGTGGCTGCTACTGCTCCCTTCTAGTAGTCATCTTGTTTTGAAGGTCTTTTAAGTTTTTTAAAATTTTCTCCATCATATATTGCACAATCGGTAATTCAAATGGTCTGCCAACCGTAGCAAGAATAGGCATAGGCATAGAAGTAGGTAGAGGCACAGGATGAGGGGTGGAAGAAGTAGTGAATGGTACAATAGGAGAAGTAGGAGAAGTTGAGGTAGGAGAAGACATCGCTAGAGGTGTTTGCATACAGTTCTGTAAGCGAGCTTTCCATCTCCACCTCTTTTCAATGTGGAAACCGTATCAATAGTATCTTACAATCTGTCTTCGATCCCATAGGCTGCATACAGACTTCAATAATCTTTTCCAGCTCATCCTGAAGTGCAAGATCAGCCGCTTACAAGAATAACTCCACTTTCTTTGAGTTTAGGGCTCTTTGTTCAAGTGTATCCAAGTGGTTGTAACGTTATTCAAACTCATGCAATAACTCGGAAGAAACAAGTCCTTTGTTGGGTTGATAGACCCACTCTCTAGACGTCTTCCGAGTAGGAATACCATAGTCCTCTAGGAAATATTCATCTTTGAGCACTTCTTGAAGACATTCCAATTTGAGTCTTGCAGAAATTAGTTAGGCACTCTGACCCGCAAATCAGGTGTGACAAGCCATAATAAATAATTGTTCTAGTTGGTAGGAACTCCAAAGAAGCGCATGTGGGTTTCAAAAGTTTTAAGATAAGCTGAGACATTGAGGTCATCAAATAATTTTTGTTCACTTACCACGGCCTTGATTTCTTTGGTTGCTCCATGTGTATGCTCTTATTCTTAATGTAGCATTCGTTGTTGATCCAATTGTTGCTGATGAAGCTGTTGTTGTTGTTGCATAGATAACTGCATGAATTGATTCTACATCATAATAGCTGAAGATAGAGCTTGCAATAAATTCTTCATCTCATCGGTGGAAAAGGAAGAAGCACTCAATGATGAAGTGGGTGGAGTATTCAAAGAGTCTCCCGTCTGGACAATCAGAAGCGACGCTTTCACGTCAGGTTTACCAGATGTCGCATTGGATTTGCGCGGGGGTTTATGAAAGTCGCTCGCTGTAGGGATGCTTAGTAAGATGGGAGTAAAAAGATTAAGAAGGTAGAGTACTCAAGTCAAGATAAAATAATGATTAAGATTCTCATTCGAACAATTTCATTGGCCAGCATGAATGTACCTATTATTCTGCTTAGGAACTTAAATGCGGGAAAAGGTTTATGTAATGGTACATGGTTAATATGTAAGGCATTTAATAGAAAGGTGATAGATGCTGAGATAATAACATGAACAAATGTAGGGAACGAGTTTTCATTCCTAGGATCACTTTTATTCCTAGCACTTTCCAATTTCCATTTACTATGAGGTAGAGGTAGTTTTTGTTACAACTATATATATCATCTCTCACTTGACTTGGGTCTCACCTATATATACTAACTCTACATCAATATGAATCATTCTTTGGGAGCATGTCTTGTGTATCTCTTTCATACTCTCTCTCTCTCAACATGGTATCAGAGCTATGGATGTGTAGCAACAACAAGGAAGATAAGTTGTTTCATTATTTATATTTGATTGAATTCTTTACACAAGTGATGATTTGATACATGAACTTGTTCAAATTAGAAGTACTAGTTAATTTTGTCTTAAAAACTTGTGTAGCTCTTGTGATGCTCTCGAATCCTGTCGAAACCGCTTGTCAATCGGAGTTCTGGATCAAAAGTTATGACAATTCAAGATTCAAGACAGCAATTCTGCTCGAATATGCGATTCTTTATTTAAAACTATATTTCTAATTACAGTTCATTAATCCCCAATTACAGTTAATCGCTCATCTTCGTTAATGATGTTGATTACGACAAGCAAACATCTTCCTATTTTTAGCGATGTTTTATTATCGTTCACGTTCTTTGCTTGGCCGAAATAGCACTTTTCTTATATGCGTCATCTCGTCTTGCACGTTACACCTCTCTATTTCGGGCTTTCTTTTTAGTCACTCAATACTTTTCGTTGTTCTTACGTGCATATCCCTATTTTGATTGTCATGCGTTTCAACTACGCTCGTCTTGATCATGGTTTGCAGATTCTGTGATCTCATCTTATTTGTTTTCTCTCGACATACAGGCATGGCCAATTGCGTAATTGTTAACGGATATCCGTCTGGCCAATGTTCGGTTCCCGTCTTCCAAGGACAAGGCTTTCCTAGGTGGAAAGCAAAGATGATGCTAATTCTTGAAGGCGACGAATTATTTGATATTGTTTTGGGCGACCTGTCTTGCCCAGTTCAACCTATTGATGTGATGAATAACAATTCTGTGATTACTGATGGTCCATTATTTGAACAATGGAAAATTGATCATACCGATTGGATTCGTCGTGACAAAGCAGCTTGTCGTTATATATTGTCTGCACTTCTTGACTCACTTATGTTGGATGTCTTTCATTTGGAAACCTCTCATGCTGTTTGGGAGTATCTTATCTCAACGTTTGAGAAGAAATCGGTCACCGAAATTTTATATCTCCAAACTTGTTTGAAGAATCTTCAATATAAGGTTGGTACTTCTATGCACTCTCATATCGAGGCTTTTAAAGACATTATCAATCAACTTGGTGCTGCCGGCGCTCCTATTGCTAAAAACCAGATTGTTACTCAACTTCTTCATACCATCAAAGGTCCTTTATATGACAATATCATCACTATTTTGTCTAACAAAGATGATATCCACTTTGACAAAGCATGTATATCTCTTATTGAATATTCTCAACGTCATGAGCATCATTTGGAAAAATCTGATGCTGTTTTGGTCACTCGCGAACAAAGGGATTTTGATCCTGCTTTTGTTGCTCGCAAGCGTCCCGCTTCACGTTTTCAGCAGTGTGGACGCCTTAATCAAGGTAGTAAATCTTCTCGTCTTGCTTATCCTAACAAACATTGTTCTTGTTGTGATAAGAAAGGCCATGTGGCTTCTGATTACTGGGCACGTCAATATGATGAGGAGCATGGAGTTACTACAAAGCAGCCTCGCTGGTCGAGAAGTTTTCCTCCTTGTGATTATTATGCACATACAGATCATCTCATCGTCGTTATAAACGCAGATATGATGAAGAATGTTCTCGAGCTTATATTGTTCAACAAACTACAACTGATGATGATCATACTCATCAGGAGCTCAAGTTCGTCCATCATGATATCTCTCCAGAAAAGGTATTTCATGTTCATGATGGTTCTCTATTCATTGTTGATTCAGGTGCCACTGGAAATATGACATACCAATCGCAGTGGCTTCACAATTATCATTCTCTTCCTGTCAAGAAGTTTGTTTACCTTGCCGATGATACGACTTGTCAAGTCAAAGGAGTGGGTGATTTATATCTCGGGACTGTTTCATCCACTAGAATATTAAGAGGAGTTCTTCATGTTCCAGATTTGCAAAGAAATCTTCTTTCTGTTGCTCATCTAGTTGATGTTGGTTTGTTTGTTGGCTTTGATCATAATCAATGTCGTATAGAGAAAGACGGGCATACTATAGCAGTGGCTCATCGACATGGTAATCTATTTGAGCTATCATTGAACGATACAATTGCAAATGTTGTTACTGCCCCTGGAGATGCAGATTGCAAATTATGGCATCAACGATTTGCACACTCCGATTTTGCCAAAATTCTTGATCTTCATCATCATGGTCTTGTGCAAGGTATGGATCTTAAATCTCATCCACGTATGGGAATATGTGAGTACTGTGCACTTGGAAAACACCATCGTTCGCCTTTCCACACTTCTACTTCATCACATTCATGTGCTCTCTTGGATTTGGTTCATACTGATATTTGTGGTCATTTTCGTGCCTCAAAGTCTCAATATCGATATTTTATAACTTTCATTGATAATTTCTCACGGTACACACATGTCTATCTTCTTCGACATAAGTCTGAGGTTTTATCTATATTTAAACAATACAAGATAAGTGTGGAGCTTCAAATTGGATTCTATATAAAGATGCTTCGCAGTGACAATGGCGGTGAATATGTATCTAATCTATTTGATGACTTCTGTAAGGATCAAGGTATTCATCATGAGTTTACAGTTCCTTATTCTCCTCAGCAAAATGGTGTTGCTGAGCGTAAAAATCGCACAATTATTAATGCTATACGTTGCATGCTTATACACTCTGGTTTGTCTCGAAAGTTTTGGACTGAAGCACTTCTAACAGCTGTATTTATTTAAAATCATATTCCAACTACTACACCTGCTGGTAAAATTTCTATAACAATTTGGATAGGGAAGACACCTTCAGTCTCTCACTTTCGCACATTTGACTGGATTGCTTATATTCATGTGCCCAAGGACACTCGACATAAGTTGGATCCTCCAGGTTTGAAGGTTATTTTTCTTGGTTATTCAGATCATTCCAAAGGTTACAAATTTTATGATCCTTCTTCTCAAAAGGTCATCATTAGTCGTGATGCTATATTTTCTGAGAAGACTATGGGTGGCACATGGTCGTCAGATGTTTCAGATGATACACAGTCTTTGCTTAGTGCATTTCCTTACTTGCTTTGTGATTCTACTAATTTTGATGATCATAAACCTCCTTCATCTCCAAAGAAGATTGATGAAAATTTGGAGACCTATGTCGATCTTCCTATTGAGATAGAGCATGGATTCTATTGTATTGAATATGATGTCTTTGATGATGCTATGTCTGTCCAAGAGGATCCAATATCGTATATGGAAGCTATCAATTTGTCTCAAAGGGATCAATGGCAAGAAGCTATGCAAGCTGAGTATGATTCTTTAATCTCCAAAGGTACATGGATTCTTACTGAACTCCCCCCAAATCGTGTTCCTATAAAATGTAAATGGGTTTATAAAACCAAGACCAAAGCTGATGGCTCGTTTGATAAGTTCAAAGCATGACTTGTTGCAAAAGGTTACTCACAGATTGCAGGAATAGATTATCAAGAAACATTTTCTCCCATTGTGCGCTCCGTAACTGTTCGTATGATTTTGGCTTTCGCAACACTCTTTGATCTAGAAATTCACGAAATGGATGTTAAAACAGCTTTTCTCAATGGAGATCTTGAAGAAGAAATCTATATGGAGCAACCTGAAGGTTTTATGATTGCAAGAAAGGAGCATCTTGTATGCCAGCTTCATCATGCATTATATGGATTGAAGCAAGCCTCTCATGTTTGGTATATTAAGATTGATCAGTTCCTCACATCTAAAGGTTTTGTTGCATGTTTTGCTGACCCAAATCTTTACATCAAAAGGGAGGACAAATATTTTATTATTCTTTCTCTATATGTTAATGATACTATTCTTGTGTCAAATAATATTGCTTTCTTGGATGCTATGAAGAAGCTTTTATCGACTGCATTTGAAATGGTGGATCTTGGTGAGATACATTCTTGTTTGGGTATTCAAGTTCAACGACAACGACAACAAGGCATTCTTCTTCTTCACTAGACAAAGTTTATTAATGATATTGTTAAGAAGTTTGGGTTGACAAATGCGCACTCTGCCAACACTCCCATTCTTTCAAGCTCTACCAAGGGTACATCTACAACATGCAATGAAGAATCAGCCATTCATCAACCTTTTGCTAATCTTGTTGGTTGTCTTCAATTTATTGGTTTAAATACAAGACCAAATATTTTATTTGCAGCTAACTTTTTGGGATAGTATCTTTCTTCCCCTTCCACTATTCATTGGAGTGCTACAAAACGTATTTTTAAGTACCTCAAGGGTACTAAGGAATTTGGTCTTATTTATCATCATCGAGAGGATTCTCCTTTATCTTCTTCAACTTCTCTTGACCTTATTGGATATACAGGCGCTGTCGTATTGCTGCGCATTCGAGGTGTGAAAACCACCCGAAAGTTGTGTGTGCGATTTAATACTTTATGCATACTTAGTTGTTGTGATTACATTTATTCTCTGCGTATGAGTATAGATGCTCACATGAAGGGCTTCACTTCAGATGCTTTTGTTAATAGCACACTTATTAGTATCTATGGTAAATATGGTGCTTGTAGCCCCCTGGTGGGCTACTCTCTTGTGGATATGTATGGGAAATTTGGCTCCATTACGGAAGCGCATCATGTTTTCAACAACTTACCCATTCGTGATGTAGTCTTTTGGACTGCCCTCATTACAGGCTACTCCCAATATGGTTTTGGTGAGGAAGTGCTCACATGTTTCAAGCTTATGTAACAAGGGGGTGTGTCTGCAGAAACTGTAACTTATGTTCTTTGCTTGAAAGCATGTGGTAGTGTAGGACCACTGGACACAGGTCAGAAGATACATTCAGAAGTAGCTCAAAAAGGATTGGAGAGTGAGCTTTATGTTGGAAACAAACTGGTAGACATGTATGGCAGAAGTGGCTTACTTGCTGAAGCACACCGTGTCTTTGACATGCTGCCAGTTCATGATGTAATCTCATGGAATGCATACATTTCAGGATACGCTGAACTTGGAGCTTGGGGGATTTTTTTCTGGGATTGGTGGATCTGGCATACGACATTTTTGGATGAGGAATTAGAAGGCGGAAAAAGGGGAGAAAACGACGCTAATCTGGGAGGCAAAAGAGTGCTCTGCAATCGGAGAGGAATGACGCGAATAGGGAAAAACAGAGCATGGCTTTTGGGGAGAGAGGGCTCTGCAACTCGGGGGGGAGCACAGTCATAAGAGGAGCAATGTAGTCTGCTGCATTCCTGGGGAAATCTATTGTCCTTAACCTTAGCTGTGAATCCTCATCAATGGTAGTCTTCGAAACAAGGAGGAGATTGACAGAATTAGGACTGCAGACTTGAACGTGAAGAGGAAAAAGCTAACTATGCTTTGTGCAGACGGAGTGCTGAAGGGGAGTATGACGCGGAATCCAGACGATCCACTGGGTGTTCTACTGAAGATCTATGAGTCTCGATCGAATGCATGAAGAGAAAAGAATGCGATGCTTAGCTTGATTAGGCCTACTGATCAGGTGGACGCTGGACGGAAGGAAGGAGAAGGATCTTTTTCAATGAAGGCTGACAAGGAGGAGGGAATTACGGGAAAAAGGAGGAACAGAGAGAGGACGAACAGAGCATAGGAGAAACAGAGGATTCGGTGACGCGAAGACCCACAACCAACTCTTTTCCCTCCCCCCCTCAGAAGATATTAATGACACGGTTCTTTCCATCATCGCTGCTCCTGCCGCAGTTCTGGCTTTGCAATGCCTAAGATCAAGGTTCTTGATCTGCGCCCAAAGAAGATTCGGGCTAATTGACGCAGGCTTATCAAAGCATCAGCAACAGCTGCAAACTACAACGCCTGTGGGTGCTTGAAGCTTCCTTTTGACTCCCAGTTCTCCTTCCAGTATGTCATAATCTAACCTCCCTCAACTCGAGTTATGCCAGTTCTATTCAGAGCAATGATTTGGTAAAATGACATGGGCACTGCTGCTTCCACTGAGGAGCACTACATTGAGCCTGTCAATGATCATCCCAACGCGGATTTCATTCAGCCGTTTTCTCTTCATTCATTCTTTCGATTCTGAAACCGTGAATGAGGAAGCAGAGTTCTGGAAACAGCCTGATAATCAAACCTTTAATCCATGCCTCAATTTCACTTCCCGCTATGTCCAGGATACGAATAGGATTGCATCGTAACGCAAGCAGAAATACCTTCTCGTCATTGTCTTGAGGGGGGCTTGAACCAACAGTGAAATCAAATTGTTGACGCTGTGGTTATCGCGCAGATTCTAGAAGCTGTATTGGTGGTTCCAATTCTGCAAGTGAATTAAGTACTGGCAGATTTCTGGCCACACTTGGTGAATCTTTTACTTTAGGATTTGATGAAGCTGTTGCGCTCTCTGCTGAAACAGGAGAAGGCCTGACAGATCTTTATGAAGGGTTAATGCCTTTGCTTATAAAAGCCCAAGAAGACATAAATGTTGCCCAAGAACTGAATTCTGAGGATGAATCTGGAGGTCCTTTGGCAATGCAGCTGGTCACCCTAATGTTGGCAAATCAACAATACTGAATTTCCTACTTTGACAGGAACATGTGCTAACTGAGCCAGAACCAGGTCTAATTCGAGATGTTGTTCGTGTGAAATTCTGTTATAACAATAGAACTGTTTACCTTGTGGATACTGCAGGTTGGATGTAGAAGGCACAGCTTAAACAAAGTCCATCAGCTCTTAGTGCTATTCATGCAAGCTTTGTATCTATGATAATGAAGACAGTAAGACAATCTATGATTGAGGAAACAGATTTGAGACCTTATGAGGATGTTTGTGATAAACACGATGGATTGAATTCATAAGAGATCATTGACAATTCAGAGATTGATCCATCGAACCACTGTAATTAAAACTTGTGGAAAAAGCAACTCTCCTTTTGTTCTTATAGACTTTATTGAAGCAACTATGGAGCTGAACAAGAGGGTGGAATCCCTTTTAAATGCTCAAAAGAATGTAGGGTGTCCTGAAATTATAACAGATTTTACTTCATTTTTCTTGCTGGATCTTCTAGCCTGAAATTATCAAGGACTTCTGAAGTTGCGACATTGCTTTCACAAACCCTTCCACATATTTGGTGAACCTGATGTGAAAGCGTCACAGAAATTTCAGGATGGGAGATACTTCAGCCTCTATTTCAGCTTCCTCTACAACTCCAGCTGCCTCTACTTCAGCTCCATCAATGACTGCTGCGTCAAGTACTTCGACGGAGGATCTAAAATAGATTTTGCAGAATATGTCCATGTATATGCAGCTCCAAAATCAGCAAACACAATTGTATATGCAGCAGCAACAACAATTGCATCAACAGCAGTTGTCTCAGCAAAGGCAACTCTATTCGGAGCAGGAGAATGCAAACAGTGTGACTAAGGCTATTGAAGCAGTTGAGAGTGAGAAGAAGCTATTTGACGGGCGCAATGTTTCAGCACATTTGAAGACATATGAGATCAAGATGGGGTTTTTTGGAGTTCCTGCTGGACTTATGAGTAAGTACTTCCTTCGCCTTGTCACACCTGCTTTGAGGACAAAGGTGACTGATCTTTTTATTCAAAACACACATTGGCAAGATTTTAAGAAGGCTGTAAAAGAAGAATACTTCCTTGAGGACTTTGGTATGGCTACTCGGCGGTCATTCCGAGAGTGGGTCTACATGCCAAACAAAGGTCTTATTGCTTCGGAGTTGATTCGAGAATTCGAAGAGAGGTATAGTCAGCTTGATGCCATTGAACAAAGAGCATTGGATGTTGAAAAAGTTGAGCTTTTCTTGCAAGCTGCAGATCCTGCTCTTCAAGAAGAATTGGGTGAGCTTCTTGAAGATCGCACAAAGCCTATGGGTCTTAAAACTGATTGGCAGGATGCTCAGGATGTAGTCTCGACTTTGACCAAGAGGAGGATATGGAAGACTCGCCTACAGAATGGTTCCATGACACCTACACCATCATCTGCTCCTATGTCTACTTCTATCCCTGTTATTTCTTCTCCTCCTCAGCCAGTTTCTTGGCCTATGCCAGTGCCTACTGTTTCTACTCCACCTATTCCTCCTGTTCCACGACCGATGCCTACACCTTCTGCTCCAAAACCATCCGCTCCATCGGTGCCTACCTCTATTGATGACATAATCAAAGGCATTACAGATTTGACACTTGAGTCAGTTAAAGCGGAGTTAGTGGGGAAGTTGAAGGAGCAGTTTGCTTCAACTGTGCCTACTACTTCTTCTAGTGCTCCTACTGCACCTAGGAGTGCTCCTAGTGCACCTAGGAGAGATCGGAGATGTATTTGGTGTGATAGTACAGAGCATCAGCATTGCAGGGATTGTGACTCTTTCCAGGATGCAAGGAGGCAGAATTTGGTATATTGGGGGCAAGATGGTAAGATTTGGTTGACTGAGACAGGAGCTCCACTTGCTACCAACTTTGGTAAAGGTGGAATGAAAAAGTTAGTGGAGGATATGGCTGCGCGTACTTCTTATGTGACAGCTAGAGGTGATGCTTCTGCATATGGAGTACAGATTGAGAAGGGATCAGAGACTCAGTCCGCACTATGGACTTATGCTATGGAGATTGCAAACAAGGGGAAAATTCAACAAACTGTTTTGACTAGTGCAGGCTCTAGCATCAGATCAGAGACAGGTTGGGACTCGCCTGTTGACAAGTATTCTATTTATGCTTATTTGGCTAAATCTCATGGTGCAGATGTATTTGTTGAGGAGAAGCGTAAGAGGGATGAAGAAAATTCAACTGCAGCTAAGAAGACTAGAGGGGGTGAGTTTGTTACTCCACCTACTGCATGACCGTCTTCAAGACTAGGGCCAGATCGACAGATGGAGGATGCTCAAAAGAGAGAAAAGAGGCAAGAGCCTAGAGAGAGAAAGCAGCCAGGATTCAGATTGATGTCCGATATTGAGACATCTACAGATATGAAGAAAATCTTTAATGATAAGATACTTGGCAGTGAGGCGACTTTCACTATTTCTGAGATTTTGGGCATCTCAAAAAGAGAGTTTCAGGATCAGTTCCAGGAGGTCCTGAAGAGGAAAAGACATGCATTGGCTACCACTGATACACAGGGAGTTTTGATTGGAGAGTTGGATGAGGATGATGATGAGGTTATGGTTGATAATGCTTCTGTTTTGCCGCAGGTAGAGAAGAGGGTTCAACCTATGCATTATGCTGAAATTGATGAGCCTATTTTGATACCGCGTAGTCACTTTTCGCGGAGCCATTGGGCTAGGGCAACTACAGAGACGATGGTAAAGATTGGAGAGAAATAGGTGCCTTATGTTGCATTGGTTGATCATGGTTCAGAGATTAATCTCATAGTTCGTGGAGTTTATGAGAGTAATAGATGGCCTATGGATGTAGAGCATGGGTGGCATATGAGAGCCGCCAATAACACTGCAGGTGATTTATATGCTGCTTGCCCTAGTGTCAGGATTTCTATTGGTGATGTAGAGGAGGATTTTCATTTCTTTGTGCAGGATTCATGCTCTTATCCCATAATTCTTGGTCAGCCATTCATTACAGAGATGCGCATGGAAACAAAGGTCATGGATGATGGATCTGCTTATGCACGGATTCGCAGTAAAGATGGTATGAGAGCAGTTCAGTTTATGACTGTATGTGTGAACCATGTTAGAAACAGGGATACTCTCAGAGATGCACCCTTGCCCACTGTGAGGGATTCGGGTTTTCATTAGGTACCGCCGTTTCGCGAGACGACGGTGGTACAGAGGAGAGGAGATTGGAGTTCTCGCCTCCTAGCAGCAGCAGTGTTTTCTCCTCCGGTTATGTTGGGATTTCAGCAAACAGTTCAATGAGTTATCAGAAGACTTCTAGGTTGCCTAGAGCTGCCAGGCAGTATATATGCAGGAAGGAGAAAAATTTGAAAAATGCAGGAATTTTGGAGGATGATGAGCACATAGATGGTATGTATGACAGTGTGATTTGTGTAGATACGATGACAGAAATGGGAGATATGCTGAAAACTGATATGCTGAATTGTCATGGTAATGTATTAGTGCAATCCCTGGACATGTTTCATGAAATTGCAGATTTTATGTCACAGATTGAGTCAGAGGCTGAGGTAACTCAGCAAAGAGTATTGAGTGGTGAAGAAATTCAGCAAACAGAGTTTCCAGCTGGTTATAATCAGCTTTCAGAGAGACAGAGGGCTGAAAATTTTTAGCCAACAGAGTTTACTGCTGAAATATTTCAGCATTCAGAGTTTGGGGCTGTTTCTATGCAGTCCACAGAGCAGAGGGCTGAGAATATTCAGCCATTGGAGTGCAGAATTGCTGATTTACAGCAATGTTTATGTAATGCAGAAGAGCATAATGAAGCCAGGGTTGACACGAAATACAAAACTGTGGATAAGAAGGTGAAGTCGGTTGCTGTACCGCTTCCACCTGACAGTGATCAGCAAATAGAGAGGGCTGCTAAACAGCAAATTTTGAGGAATCCGGAGCATATTGGTCATAAATTTTCAGCAGAGACACTTGCTGAATTGAAAATTGGAAATGGTGATTTCTTGTTACCCATAGAGAAGCAATGCTTTCAGGAGATGCTTGAGCGTCATGGAAGGGGATTTGCTTTTTTGCCACATGAGATTGGATGTGTGAATCCTGATATTGTTGCTCCTATGGTCATTTTTACTATTCCTCATATTCCATGGAATCTCCGACCTATTCCAGTGCCTAAAGCACACTTGCCAAAGCTGATTGATTTATTGAATGAGAAAATCAGGATGGGAATCCTTGAGCCTTCATCTGCACCATACTCAAACAGGTGGTTTACAGTTCCAAAGAAGAATGGTACTCTTCGATTTATTTAGGACATGCAGCCAGTGAACAGAGTTACTATCAGGAATGTTGGTATAGGTCCAGTTGTGGATGAGTTTGCAGAGGCATTTGCTGGACGTGCCATCTATTCTTTGGGTGATTTGTATTCAGGTTATGATCAGTTTCAGCTGGCTTTGGAAAGCAGGGACATAACCACCATGAGAACTCCTATTGGGCTTGTGAGGATGTGTACCTTGCCTCAAGGTGCCACTAATTCTGTTGCGCATATGATGAATGCCATGCATAAGGTCCTTTGTGATTACATACCTCAGCTTACTATGCCTTTCTTGGATGATGTGCCTATTAAGGGGTGTGCAGAAGAAGAGAAGAATGAGAGCCTAAATGAGCAGGGATGCAGATACTTTGTGGCTGATCATATTTCAGCATGTGAGAAGATTTTGGCCAGGTTAGAAGAAGTGAACTTAACACTTTCAGGGCAAAAATCTGTTTTTGGAGTGAATGAGGTTGTCATTGTTGGGCATATGTGTGGATATTATGGCAGGAAACCCTCACCTGATAAGGTGAATGCTATAGGCAACATTGCAGAGTATTGTTCTACTACTTCAGAGGTACGGAGATTCATTGGTGCTTGTGTGTTTTATATGATTTGGATACCTCATTTTGCACACATAGCACATTGTTTGTATCAGCTGCTTCGAAAGGGGCAAAAATTCTATTGGGATGAGAGCCACACTAGAGCCATGCGGAAATTGAAGAAGTTATTGCAAAATGCTCCTACTCTCAGAAAAGCGGATTATAATTGTGATAGGCCTATTGTATTGATAGTTGACACTAGTCCAATTGGCACAGGTTGGGCTGTGGGTCAAGATGATGCAGATGGAAATAGGTATGCTATTCGGTTTGGGGAGAAAGTCCTAAATGAGAGACAGAGGAGATATCCGCAAATCAAGAGGGAGTTATTGGGGATTGTCATGGCTCTCAAATGTGACAAGGAGTACTTTATTGGGGCTTCAGTTGTGGTAGAGACAGATTGCTTGCCATTGATTGGTATGATCACGAGTTGCTCTACTCCGGATATAGCTATGTTGAGATGGATTGCATACATCAAGTCATTAAATCCGGAATTTAAACACATAGCAGGGAAGAATAATCCAGTGGCAGATATGTTGTCTAGAGCCAGATATGATGATGAGGAGACTCTACTTGCAGAAGAGGATGATGCAGAAATTTCAGCCACTATGGTTGATCATGTTTGTCATGTTTATGATATTGTGGCTTTCACAGAAGAACTCTATGTTGGAGATTGGTTGCAGATTGGCAGGTACCTTAGTACACTAAGCAAAAGAGATGAATGGACAGATGAAGAGTTCAAGAAGATCAGAAGGAAAGCCTATGGTTATTTTCTCAAGGACGGATTTCTTTGGAAGCATCCGAAGAAAAGAGGCGGATTACCTTTGCGGGTTGTCTGCGATAGAGAGACACAGTTACAGGTGATGAGGGAGTTTCATGAGAGTCCTTGGGCTGGTCATAGAGGAGTGTGGGCTACTTATGAGAAAATCAAGGAGAAATATTGGTGGAAAGGCATGTACAGAGATGTTTCTCACTTTGTTGAGACTTGCAGAGACTGTCAGATGTATTCAGTAGTGCGTCATCGAGATGAGCTTCATCCGACCTATCCACTATGCATTCATTATAAGTGGGTAGTTGATTTGGTTACCATGCCTATGGGTCTATGGCAGATGAGATACATTGTTTTGGCTAGAGAGGATCTTACTAATCATGTTGAGGGCAGATCTTTGAGAACGAAGACCACTAGTGCAGTGTGTAAGTTCTTATTGGAGGAAATTTTCTGCAGTTATGGTTGTGTGGGTAAGATCACTGCGGATCGTGGTGAATTGGATGCAGATGAAGCTAGGGAGTTTTTCTCTCAGCTAGGAATCAAATTGGCTCTAACCACAGCATACAATCCAGAGGGAAATGGAAAGAGTGAAAGAGGGCATCCGCCGATAGTGAAAGCATTAGCAAAAGCATGCAGAGGACGGATTGGAGAATGGCCAAGACTTCTACCATTTGCTTTGTGGGCTGATCGTACGACTCATAGTGTTACCACAGGATATATTCCTGCAGAGTTGATGTATGGTCAGAAACCTGTTATGCCGATTGAGACTTGTGCTTTGACTTGGTCAGTTTTACCTTGGCATGAGGATTTGACGAGAGAGGAGCTCTTAGCTCTTCGGATTCGACAGTTGGAGAGGAGACCTGAGGATATTCAGCTAGCTATTGACAGGTTGAAAGTTGCTAGACTAAGGAATAAGGACAGGTTTGATAGCAGGCATCGCTTACGGCCTAGAGCAATAGAAGAGGGAGATTGGGTATTGGTCTTTGATAGCAGCCTTGAAAATCAGCATACTGCACTTCGGAAGATGGTGAAAAGATGGTTTGGGCCATACATAGTCAGACATGTTTTTGAAAATGCAACATATGAGCTGACAGAATTGGATGGAACAGTGCTTAGAGTGCCTATTGCTGGAAAAAGAATCAAGATTTTCAAGAAAAGAGATGATGAGGATTATGCATTGGAAGAATTTTCAAGAGAAGAGCAACGACAAGAAACTCCAATGGAAGAGACAGATGATATGGCTGATAATCTTGTTGATCTACCGGAAATGCATAACAAAGAGATTGATCTGTTTGTAGATCTTGATGATAATGATCATGGGTAGTTGGCTCATCCGGAGGATGCGTAGGATTAGAGGGGGTGGATGTCGTATTGCTGCGCATTCGAGGTGTGAAAACCACCCGAAAGTTGTGTGTGCGATTTAATACTTTATGCATACTTAGTTGTTGTGATTACATTTATTCTCTGCGTATGAGTATAGATGCTCACATGAAGGGCTTCACTTCAGATGCTTTTGTTAATAGCACACTTATTAGTATCTATGGTAAATGTGGCGCTTGTAGCCCCCTGGTGGGCAACTCTCTTGTGGATATGTATGGGAAATTTGGCTCCATTACGGAAGCGCATCATGTTTTCAACAACTTACCCATTCGTGATGCAGTCTTTTGAACTGCCCTCATTACAGGCTACTCCGAACATGGTTTTGGTGAGGAAGTGCTCACATGTTTCAAGCTTATGTAACAAGGGGGTGTGTCTGCAGATGCTGTAACTTATGTTCTTTCCTTGAAAGCATGTGGTAGTGTAGGATCACTGGACATAGGTCAGAAGATACATTCAGAAGTAGCTCAAAAAGGATTGGAGAGTGAGCTTTATGTTGGAAACAAACTGGTAGACATGTATGGCAGAAGTGGCTTACTTGCTGAAGCACACCGTGTCTTTGACATGCTGCCAGTTCATGATGTAATCTCATGGAATGCATACATTTCAGGATATGCTGAACTTGGAGCTTGGGGGATTTTTTTCTGGGATTGGTGGATCTGGCATACAACATTTTTGGATGAGGAATCAGAAGGCGAAAAAAGGGGAGAAAACGACGCTAATGTGGGAGGCAAAAGAGTGCTCTGCAATCGGAGAGGAAATACACGAATAGGGAAAAACAGAGCATGGCTTTTGGGGAGAGAGGGCTCTGCAACTCGGGGGGGAGCACAGTCATAAGAGGAGCAATGTAGTTTGCTGCATTCCTGGGGAAATCTATTGTCCTTAACCTTAGCTGTGAATCCTCATCAATGGTAGTCTGCAAAACAAGGAGGAGATTGACAGAATCAGGACTGCAGACCTGAACGTGAAGAGGAAAAAGCTAACTATGCTTTGTGCAGACGGAGTGCTGAAGGGGAGTATGACGCGGAATCCAGACGATCCAGTGGGTGTTCTACTGAAGATCTATGAGTCTCGATCGAATGCCTGAAGAGAAAAGAATGCGATGCTTAGCTTGATTAGGCCTACTGATCAGGTGGACGCTGGACGGAAGGAAGGAGAAGGAGCTTTTTCAATGAAGGCTGACAAGGAGGAGGGAATTATGGGAAAAAGGAGGAACAGAGAGGGGACGAACGGAGCATAGGAGAAACAGAGGATTCGGTGACGCGAAGACCCACAACCAACTCTTTTCCCTCCCCCCCCAGAAGATATTAACGACACGGTTCTTTCCATCATTGCTGCTCCTGCCGCAGTTCTGGCTTGGCAATGCCTAAGATCAAGGTTCTTGATCTGCGCCCAAAGAAGATTCGGGCTAATTGACACAGGCTTATCGAAGCATCAACAACAGCTGCAAACTACAACGCCTGTGGGTGCTTGAAGCTTCCTTTTGACTCCCAGTTCTCCTTCCAGTATGTCATAATCTAACCTCCCTCAACTCGAGTTATGCCAGTTCTATTCAGAGCAATGATTTGGTAAAACGACATCGGCGCTGCTGCTTCCACTGAGGAGCACTACATTGAGCCTGTCAATGATCATCCCAACGCGGATTTCATTCAGCCATTTTCTCTTCATTCATTCTTTCGATTCTGAAACCGTGAATGAGGAAGCAGAGTTCTGGAAACAGCCTGATAATCAAACCTTTAATCCATGCCTCAATTTCACTTCCCGCTATGTCCAGGATACGAATAGGATTGCATCGTAACGCAAGTAGAAATACCTTCTCGTCATTGTCTTGAGGGGGGCTTGAACCAACAGTGAAATCAAATTGTTGACGCTGTGGTTATCGCGCGGATTCTAGAAGCTGTATTGGTGGTTCCAATTCTGCAAGTGAATTAAGTACTGGCAGATTTCTGGCCACACTTGGTGAATCTTTTACTTTAGGATTTGATGAAGCTGTTGCGCTCTCTGCTGAAACAGGAGAAGGCCTGACAGATCTTTATGAAGGGTTAATGCCTTTGCTTATAAAAGCCCAAGAAGACATAAATGCTGCCCAAGAACTGAATTCTGAGGATGAATCTGGAGGTCCTTTGGCAATGCAGCTGGTCACCCTAATGTTGGCAAATCAACAATACTGAATTTCCTACTTTGACAGGAACATGTGCTAACTGCGCCAGAAGCAGGTCTAATTCGAGATGTTGTTCGTGTGAAATTCTGTTATAACAACAGAACTGTTTACCTTGTGGATACTGCAGGTTGGATGTAGAAGGCACATCTTAAACAAAGTCCATCAGCTCTTAATGCTATTCATGCAAGCTTTGTATCTATGATAATGAAGACAGTAAGACAATCTATGATTGAGGAAACAGATTTGAGACCTTATGAGGATGTTTGTGATAAACACAAAGGATTGAATTCATAAGAGATCATTGACAATTCAGAGATTGATCCATCGAACCACTGTAATTAAAACTTGTGGAAAAAGCAACTCTCCTTTTGTTCTTATAGACTTTATTGAAGCAACTATGGAGCTGAACAAGAGGGTGGAATCCCTTTTAAATGCTCAAAAGAATATAGGGTGTCCTGAAATTATAACAGATTTTACTTCATTTTTCTTGCTGGATCTTCTAGCCTGAAATTATCAAGGACTTCTGAAGTTGCGACATTGCTTTCACAAACCCTTCCACAACGCTGATTGGGAAAGTTCACACTTATCCATGCGATCTACAAGTGGGAATTGTTTCTTTGTAAATGGATGTTTGGTTTCTTAGTCCAGCAAGAAACAACGATGTGTTGCGGTTTCTACAACTGAAGCCGAATATGTTGCTGCATCATTAGGAGCTCGTGAGCTAGTTTGGCTTCGACAACTACTTGCAGATTTGGGACATCCTTCATCATCTAGTACACCTCTTTGATGGGATAACCAAAGTGCTATTAGTCTTACCAAAGACTATATACAACATAGTAAATCAAAGCATATTGCTATTCATTATCATTATGTTCGACATGAAGTCAAGAAAGATTTCATTATGGTGGAGCATTGTCCCAATGATCAAATGGTTGCAGACATCTTCACAAAAGCTCTTAGTGAAGCTTGCTTTAGCTCATTAAGACATGCACTTGGTATTGTTCCAAGTTCTTGTCTCATTGATTGAGGCATGCATCATTGTATTCAAGAAAACTTTATAGTAAATCATTTTTGTATCATAGGTATGTGTAGGGGCTCGGGTTTTTCCCTTGTTCTCCCCAAGGGTTTTTTCACTCGTAGCCAGAGACTTTTGTTTGAGTGGGGATGTTACAACTATATATATCATCTCTCACTTGACTTGGGTCTCACCTATATATACTAACTCTACATCAATATGAATCATTCTTTGGGAGCATGTCTTGTGTATCTCTCTCATACTCACTCTCTCTCTCAACAATTTTTTATTCAATTGGTGTTTGCTATGACCATCAATAAGTCGCAAGGCCAAACTTTGTCTATTGTTGGTCTTTACTTGAAGACATCGATATTTACACATGGACAGTTGTATGTTGCATTTTCAAGGGTGAAATCCTCATGTGGCCTGAGAGTCTTGTTGGATGAAAATGGGAGCATTATGAATGTCACAACGAACATTGTATACAAAGGATGTGCTTTAGAAGATGCAATAAGGTGTATTTCTTTTTTGCAAGGATGCATGTAAATATGTGTTTTTTGGAGGATACAATGGTATGCTTTCTTTTTTGTAGGGATGTATCCATTGAAATTTGATAGCTTTGTAGTCATTGCTTGGCTCATATGTGAAATGGCCTTTATACTATGTTTGGTTGGTATATACTCTATAGTAACTAATTATTTCCCGAACCTGCACTATGTTTAAGTGTTTAATCCACTTCTGTAGATGCCTACTCCATGTTGGGGCTATTATCTAGCTTCGGAATATCAAAAGGAACTTCAATGTATCTTGTACGCAGTAACAATGCATGATATTATAAGAAGAACGCTTGCAAGGGTCATTGAGCATTTATACGATGATATCAATATTGATATTTTACTTCGAGTTTTTATTGAGGTGGTGCATTGTGGATATACTCAGTGTTTTCGAGTGCATATGGGTGAATCTGAACAAGATAAGAGGTTTCGAAAATCTCACACTGATAGAATACCAAGGGGGTGGCCAACGTATGAATTTAAATACCTCGGTTGCTTTGTGATGCTACATCAAGCTGTGATAATGCCTACTGAGTGGTTTGCAGGTGTTAGGCTAGGTATTGTTATTCTAAAGTTAAGTAATCTTTGTCAATTATTAGATGTGTTTACGTTTACATTGTGGCTTTCTAAAATTTTAGGTGCAAGAAAGAGAGGAAAGATTGTCATGTCCCCTATAGCATCGCCAAGGCAAGGAGTGGCAATGGGACTTGCTTCATCTAACCATGTTGTGTTGGAGAGTGGAAAATTTCATCGTGTTTCCTCAAAGAAAAGAAATCTTTGTTTTGGTTAGGCTCCTTATGAAATTTTTGGTTTTTTTGTTCACACTGGTGCAATCTCTAGAACAAACTTTGATTTTAGGTTCTACTTCATCTATGTGTATTATTAATACTGAGAGTTTTTTTGTAATGCTTGGATACACTTAGACTTTGTAATTGTGACATCCAAGGATAATATAGAGGTACTTCTAACTATTGCGCAAAGCAAGTATGGATACAAGTTTACAAGTTTGGTGCATGGTCATTGCACATATATGTGAGTGTCTGTACACCTACATACAAATGTATTTTTAGCCTTTTATACATGCATATATGAGAGAGAGGGAGAAAGAGAGAGAGAGAGAGAGTGTGTGTGTGTGTGAAAGGGGGGAGAGATGTAAAAGGGTGAGAGATGGAGGGGTTGGGGGTAAAGGAGAGGGGTAGGAAAGGGGAGGGATGCGGAGAGGTGAAAAAGGGGGACGGAAGGAAGACATAGAGGTTGTATAGGAAGAAGAGAGATGAAAAGGGAGGAGGGAGGGAACGAGGAGGAGATATGAGAGAGAGAGAGAGAGAGAGAGAGAGAGAGAGAGAGAGAGAGAGAGAGAGAGAGAGAGAGAGAGAGAGAGAGAGAGAGAGAGAGAGAGAGAGAGAGAGAGGTAACAAATATATGAGAGGAGTCATAGAGAGAGAATGGGGGGTGAAAAGGGATAGAGAGAGGGAGAGAGCCAAAAAAAATAGTAAAAGAGATTCAAGATAGAGAGAATATAAAATAAGCATTTCATATGTCTTTTGTTTGTGGTTAGATGCAATGTTATTTCTAATTGTAACATGCAAAGAAAATATGGGTAATGTTTATAGGTCTAGTGCATAATAAGAGGTGTTGTATACATATATGAGTCTCTATATACCTAAATGCAAGTACATGTCTATCCTTTTGTGAATGCATATGAGAGAGAGAGAGTAAAAACAGAGGGGAGAGATGCAAAAGTGATGTGAGGGGTTGCAAATAGAGGAGAGAGATAAATAAGGGGAGGAAGGGAGAGAGGAAGTGATGGGTGTTGTAAAGAGAGCAAAGAGATAAAAAAGGGAGAGAGAGAGAGAGGGGAGAAGGTGAGAGAGAGAGAGAGAGAGAGAGAGAGAGAGAGAGAGAGAGGTAACATATATGTGAAAAAATTCACAAAGAGGAGAGGTATGAAAAGGGTGGGGAGAGAGAGAGATTGGCGATAAATAGTGAGATAGATTCAAAAAAGAGAGAAAATATTGAGCACACATGTGACCTCTTATGCTCGAGGACACAAAAGAAGAATATGTGTTCATGCTATGGTTGTGCAATTGTACAGATTTTACAACTATTTAAATGTTATAGTTGTGCAATGGAAGTGAATCATATGGTGTTTTTACACTCAAGGATGGCAAAGTTATTATGCGATAGGGAAGCGAAGCTGCCGTGTAATAGCATGGTAGCTTCGCTTTTCTATTGCCGTGCTTTGCGGCAGCAAGGCTGCCGCAACGCAAGATATATGGAACAAATGATGATTGGAATTTGGCACTCACTCTATTTTTTAAATCATTTTAGGTACTTGATAAAACAATACAATTTCAAGAAAAACTTCACAAAAGGCCACAATCTTGAAAACATATTATTTTTCCCACCTCACAACCTCAACCATGTAACCTATGAAGATGGCCTAGGCATGCATGCATCAATTGACCTATGCACATAGCATAGGGTAAATGGGCCAATAGAGTGCCATCTAAGGGCCCCCCCATTGTTTTCCCCAAAAGAGTTATATAGTTTCTTTTATAGTTCTCTTATTTTCATCACATGGAACCCGCATTAAAAAATCTAGGGATTTTTGGTTCCTTTTTCTTTACCCCCCCCAACAAGTAGTAGACCTAGTTATAAAGGAAGAGTTTCACAAAATGTAGGGCACTTTGGTTCCTTTTTCTTTTTCCCCCCAACAAGTAGTAGACCTAGTTATAAAGGAAGAGTTTCACAAAAGAGTGACAATGAGGGGCCAATGGAGTGTCACTTTGCGCCACACTATTTTACAATTTTATGAAATCCAAAACGTACAGAGTATTTTATGTGGCTCAATTTCTTAACTCACGTTAAGCTTGAATGTAATACACTAGAATTCAAGTGGCTAAGAAAGATACATCTTTCGTGCGAAAACTCTATGAAATTGGCATGGGGTCTATGTTCCTTCTGAGGGGTGTCACCTTATTGGCCCCTTTACCCCATGCAAGAGAGCGAGTGGATAGGTTTTGCGCAAGGTTGAGGAGCGCGTTACTACGTTTTCCACCACTCCAGACAATGCAAGATATCTTGTATTTCTTTCAGTGATTCTGTGCATCAAGTGCATGCTTGTATAGGTTTTTGAGATAGCATGTTTTCCTCTTTAAGTTATAGGCTATATCTCACTTGAAAATACAAAAGAATAGGCACACTATCACCACTACACTCGTTGAATACCTCATGTGGGTCATTGATTCCCTCCCTCCACCCCCTTAATGCCTAGCTAGACTATTAGCTAATAGGTGATGCAACTAGTATATACAAAGTTTGGGTTTTCCCCTTCTTTAATATCCACATAGGCTCATAGTCTTGTTAATGTATATGATGACAAGGCTCACGGAGACATACATGAAAGAATAGAATATTAAAAAATGCATTGAATGCCAAAGGAGGTTAAAAGAAGATCAAATAGGATCTCCACATGTGAGAGCATTCAATGACAAAACCTCTTCTCTCATCTCATATGGAACAAATAACGAATGGCACTCGCTCTTTCTTTAAAAATCTATTTCAACTACTTCATAAAACAATATAACTTCAAGAAAAAGTTCACAAAATGCCAACATCTTGAAAACATATTAATTTTTCCCACATCATGACAGGCCCTCATTCAACCAAGAAAACCTTTGATTTCTCGGACATGCACACATCAATTGACCTATGCAAGTCAGCATAGCATAGAGTAAAAGGGCCAATAGAGTGCCATCCAAGGGTCCCCCCCATTGTTTCCCCCAAGTGAGTTACATAGTTTCTTTTATAGTTCTCTTTTTTACATCACATGATGGCACTCACATTAAAAAATTTAGGGCACTTTGGTTCCTTTTCTTTTCCCTCCTAACAAATAGACCTTGTTATAAAGGAAGGTTTTCACAAAAGAGTAACAATGAGGAGCCAATAGAGAGTCATCGAGCTGTCGCACTATTTTACAATTTTACAAAATCCAAAATGCAAAAAATAGTTGCGTGGCTTAAATTTTTTTACTCATGTAAGCTTGAATGCAATACATTAGAATTTGAATGGCTAAAAAAGATACATATTTTGTGTGAAAACTCAATTGGCATGGGGTGTGTGTTACTTCTAAGGGGTGTTACTTTAATAGCCCCTTTATCCCATGCAAGAGAGTCAGTGGATGGTGTCATGCCACTACGCGGACACAATGTGGAAAACCTTGGAGTCCATCATCATCCAACTTTCTTATTGTAGAGAGTCAATGCCATATTAGTCATTAGTGTCAATGTCCATAGTATGGATGGTTCCCAAATAATGAATTTTTGGACAAGTTTAGCATATTTTTTATATTTTGGATATTTTTTCGTATAAAACTTCTAAAAAGGTGTAGAATACTTTGAGGATCAGTTGACATGATAAAAAGCAAGTGGCCTTTCAGTCGATTTTAGGAGACCTTATGCAAAAAGATGGGCTTGTGAATTGGCGCATCATGCGATTGCAGTTTTCAGGCAACAAATAGTACTTGAAATTAGGAAGAAAAAAAAAGAGAGATCTGGGAGAATTATGAGCAAATGTCATATGTTTTTACCCCCCTTTCAGAGCCAACAAAACTATCTGAATTTGCGATCTGGGCAGCAAAGAAAAATCTAGTGTTTGGTGTAAGTTTTTTTGTCTACTAGGGAGCTCCATGAGATCTAATGCTTAGAGATTACTTCCAAGTAGTCTCAGACAAGTATTTTGTTTGTAATCTTGGGTTCTATCAATACATAATACTTTGATTCATTGAGATTTTTCTTTATCTTGTGTACCTCTTATTATTTTTCTTCTCTTATATATCCTATTCTCTACTTCCTTCTCTCTTTGTGATCCCTAGTGGATATGACCTTTCGACTAAAACCCCTTCAATAATGGATATTGCTCAAAGTCAACAAATGTGTTAATACATTTGCCACCACTCTAGACAATCAAGGGACTCTCCTTCTACTTGCAAATTAATTGTTTCTAACTTGGCTATATTCCATTCAATGCAATATGTAAGCCTCATGCTTTCTTTCTCCTCTTTGCTCCAACTATAGTACACCTTTGATGTCTTGTAGACTTGTACATGGCTTCAAGGCTCTCAATGAATGGATTCGCATGTAGCCATGAACTATCTTCTTCAAGGAGGGGAGGAGTCAAAGATGGCCAATGGCCAGCTGGTATAAGTACAGTCTTGTCAATATATTTGATAGGTCTCACTTCTTAGGGAGATATATATAAGACAAGCATTGAATGCAAAAACTTAAAAGAGGTGAAAAGAAAACAAAATAGGACCTCCACAAGTGAGAGCATTAAATGACAAGACCTCTCATCTCATCTCATCTCATATGGAACAATAACAAATGGCACTCGCTCTTATTTTTAAAAACCATTTTAGATTTTTTATAAAATTGTACAATTTCAAGAAAAACCTCACAAAAGGCCAAGATCTTGAAAATATATTACTTTTGCCACATCACAATCAAATGCCCCATACATGCACATGTCAATTGACTTATGCGAGTCCACATAGCATAGGGTAAAAGGGCCAATAGAGTGCCATCTAAGGGTCCCCTCATTGTTTTCCCCAAGTGAGTTATATAATTTCTTTTATAGTTCACTTGTTTACATCAAATGTCACTCACAATAAAAAATCTAGGGTACTTTGGTTCATTTTTGGCCCCCTTTTTCCCAACACGTAGACCTAGTTACAAAGGATTAAGGGGTTCACAAAAGTGTGACCCCCATTGCTTTCACCAAGTGAGGTATACAGTTCACTTACTTACATCACATAGCACTCTCATTAAAAAATGTAGGGCACCTTGATTTCCCCCACCCCCTACAAGTAGACATAGTTATAAAGGAAGTCTTTCACAAAAGAGTGATAGTGAGGGGCCAATAGAGTGTCACTCAACCAGCATGTTGTTTTAAGATTTTACAAAATGTGGAGGCTCCCATTGCTCAAGTTTGAGCTTATTCTTTAGTAAATAAAAGCTTTAAATGGAGCTTTCATGGTTGTCCCCCCTATACCAAAACCTAGAAAAGAATTTACGTAGTTTAAAATTTTGACTCATGTTAAGCTTGAATGTGATACATGAGAATTCAAATGGCTGAAAAATATGCATCTTTTGTGTGAAAACTCTACTAAATTGGCATGGACTTGTGTTGCTTCTGAGGGGTGTCACCTTATTGGCCCCTTTATCCCATGCAAGAGAGCAGGTGGATAGGTGTTGCTCAAAGTCGACAAACATGTTATTACATTTGCTACTGCTGTAGTCCTTGTTTATAATAACTAAAATCAATCCAAGATAAATGTATATGATTGCAATGTGAGAAAAAGAGAAAGAATTGAGAAAGTGCATGTATTAGCTCTTCAATAATAAAATCATATTTAAATAGCCATGCTCCTCACCATCCTTAAATGTTGAGATGTAGAGAGAGACACGTGAGAGGGAGAGAAGAGACACATTGTGTAGACTCCCAAAGACTATATCATATTGATCACACACACACACACACACTCTCTCTCTCTCTCTCTATATATATATATATATATATATATATATATATATATATATATATATATATATATATATATATATATATATATATATATATATATATAGGTGAGACCTAGTCTAGATAGGGTGAGCTATATATAGCTCCAACACCCCCACTTAAACAAAGGTCTCTAGCTACAGATGAAAAAAACCTTGATGGAAAGCATAAGGTAAAAACTTGAGCTCCTATATACAAATGTACAAATGAAGGATTATTGTGTGCATGTAAAGTGAAACTGAGTATGTATGTACAAAGATGACCAATAGATCTAGGGTCTATATGCATATATGAAGTGTATGGTGCATACAAGGAGTATGTACAATGGCACATAGTAGATTAATTCCCAAAGATTGAAGTTGAGACAACTCCAAGTTCCAAGCGCAGCAAAGTGAAGCATGCTTCATTGAGTCCTTTGGTGAATATATTTGCTGTCATCTAATCACTTGGGCAATGTTTGATGATGATGAGGCCTTTCTTTACTACATATTGAACATAATGATAATGCACTGCAACATGTTTAGACTTGTTATGTTGAACAGAGTCTTTAGCAAGTCTAATAGCACATTGGTTATCACATCAAAGCGGTGTGCTAGAGAGAGAAGGATGGCCAATATCTGATAGAACTTGGCAAAGCCATACTAACTTTCGAGCTGCTAAAAAGATGCAGTTACATTTTTAGCCTCTACAGTGAGAACAACAATACAATGTTGTTGCTTACTAGTCCAAGAAATAAGACAACCATTGATGAAGAAACAATTTTCACTTGTAGAACGCATAGATAGGTGAGAGCTTTCCCAATCTGCATATGAATAACCCAAAAGTTGAAGTGAATGTAGAGAATTAGAGTTTTTTTAACGCCAATAAACCAACCCAAAATCTTTAGTGCCTTTCAAATACTTCAAAACTCATTTAACTATGGTCCAATGTTTAAGACATGGAGAACTCGAATATTGGTGTATTACGAACAAGAGGTGAGAAAGTTTCTTGATAATCAACTCCTACGATTTGTGAGAAACCTTTGGCAACTAGGCTTGCTTTGAATTTTTCAAATATTCCATCTACTTTTGTTTTAGTCTTATAAATCTACATGCATTTAATAGTAGTACATCTAGATGGTAACTCAATTAGAACCCATGTACCTTTAGAGAGAAGAGATTCATACTCGGCTTCCATGGCCTCTTGCCATAGTTCCTTTTGTGGGGATGACCTGGCATCACTATAAGAGACAGGGGCCTCACAAATATTGAGAGAATTCTCAAGAATATGAGCATCATAAACATGACAAGTACCATGTTCATTATCTATCGAAAGATCAACATAAAGATCAATGACAAGGTCATCATCAGCAATAATAAGTGCAAATTGTAAATCCTAATTTGAAGAGTCAATATTTCATCATCATATAGAAAAGGAAAATAAGTGACTAATGACTTTGTATCATCAATGTCATCTAGTGACCACGTCCCACCCAACATCCTCTTGAGACCATGTGCTACCCATAAGTTGTTTATTGAAAATAATATCACAACTTATGATTACCTTCTTGGAAGATGGATCATAAAACTTGTATCCCTTAGAAAAAGTTAAATATCCAATGATGATAACTATCAAACCACAAGAGGATCAAGTTTTTTGTGAGTCTCTATGGGTACATCAATATAAGCAATACATCCAAAAGTTCGAAAATATGAAAGAGTAGGGGTTTCACCTGTCCAAGTTGTAATTGCTATTTTAGCAGAAGGAGCAGTTGTAGGAAGATGATTGTGCACAAATACTACTGTTAAGACTGCTTTAGCCCAGAAACATCGAGATAAGCCAGAATGAATGAGCATACATCTCATGGCATTGAGAATAGTCATGTTTTTACCATTCTGTTGAGGAGAGTAAGAAACTATATATTTATGATGAAACCGTGATTATTACAATAATCATCAAAATCATTTGAAATGTATTTTCCACCATTATCACTGCAAAGTTTCTTGATGCGATGGACCGGTATGAAGTTCTACATGCTTTTGATATTTCTTAAAATATAATAAAGCTTCTGATTTGTGTTGCAAGAGAAAAACAATGGTGTATCTTGAGAAGTCATCAATGAAAGTCATTAAATACCAATATTGATATTTTGATGGAGAAAAAAGTCCACAAATATCAGTATGAATAAGATCAAACAAATCTCTAGAATGAGCTATGGTGGAAATAGAAAAGGGTTTGTAAAAATGATTTCCAAGTGCACAACATTCACAAATACCCATATAAGGATAAGCTTTGAGTTCCATATCTTGAACAAGGTCACGCCGATAAAGATCGAAAAGCTTAGAAAAATTAGAGTGAACAAAGCAACAATGCCATATTTTGCTATTAAGATTGCCAGGAGCTATAACAACATTTGCAATATCTTCATTTAAAGATAACTAAAAAAGATTACCATTTCAAGAAGCAACATCTATGGTTTGGCCATCTTTCTCAATGTGACACTTAGTATAGTCAAAACCGATAAAGAGACCAAGATCCATAAGTCCTGCAATTGAAAAAAGATTCCTTTATAGATCTAGGACATGTAAAACTCCACATATAATTCTTTTTGAAGAAAGAGTACTGAGATATAAATCACCTATACCTTTGACTTGAGTGACCCGATTGTGTCATCATCAAGATAAACCAATTTCTTGACAGGAATAGAATGATAATTATGTAACCATTGGGACTGATATGCTATGTTTCATGTAGCACCAAAATCAATAATAAAAAGAGATCCATCATGAACAGGAAGTATCCTTTCCGGACTGATAGAAGAACTCACAATTTGCTTCTTTAGTAGTGTTGACATGTGTAGCAGCATATGCTCTATTACGATCTAAATCAAAACACCTCTTGAAACATAGATGAGTTAGATGATCACTCTTTTTGCAATAGTCACAAGGAGAATAATCTCGAGATATGTGGTTGTTTATTTGTAGTATCATATTCTTCATCATATTGTTTTGCCACCATCAATCATCAATAGTGTGACCATTTCTATTGCAATAAGAAAAATGTCTGTTAGGAAACTTGAGACGAGAGAAGTTACTACCACCACGACTCCTACGTGTAGAGCATGGAAAGGAATGCATTCGAGTAAGTAAATCTTGGTCGATTTGTTTTGACTATGTGTCCTCTTGTGAGATCATAACTGTTTGTTGATTTGTGTGTCGTTGTTCATGTCATTGTGAATATTCAATCAAAGATATACAATCTTGATCAAAATTGATCCCATCTTTATTAGATAATATAGTAATAATATTATCATAAGCATGATCCTTTATAGTATCAAGAAGTTGTGTTACCAATTGCTTTTATAGAATAACATCACTACAAGATATAGGCCTCATACTGACGTTCAAAGCTACAAAAATTTTCACCAAAAAATTAACCCCCGTTTGTAGCTAAACACATTGGTATTAGTGACGCCATAGAACCGTCGCTATCGGTGTCACGATGCCAATAGTGATGCTTTGCGATGCAAACTGCGACGGCAATAGCGACATGAACTGCAACGGTAAATGCGACGTGTACAGTAAATTTGCGACACTAATAGCAATTGTTACAGAGAAAAAAATTTGTGGCAGGGTAGCTTGTGTTATATTTAGGCCATACAAGAGAGTTATAGTAAAGTGTACAATGCATGTCAAAATGAAGGCAAAGTGTATTTGAATCCATAAAATTGATACATAAAATAAATACAAAATCCTATAATGAAAGTGCTCATGGAATCATGGCAAGATACAAAGGATGATAATAACATAGTGCATAGAAAATGCCTATATAAATCACATGACCAAACAAGAAGAGGATGTGCGCCCCACGGATCCAAAAGCTAGCTATAGATCCTCGCTATCTGAAAACTTGTCCCGCCACAAAGGAGCATCGAATGGACTCTATAAAAAAAGAAACAACTACACATTAGTCCACCATTCAATAATGCATTTTAATGACCAAACAAGAAGAGGATGTGCGCTCCATGGATCCAAACGCTAGCTATAGATCCTCGCCATCTGAAAACTTATCCCGCCACAAAGGAGCATCGAACGGACTCTACAAAAAAAGAAACAACTATACATTAGTCCACCATACAATAATGTATTTTAATTAAAATTAGTAACTATGGACAAGAAAGATGATCAGTGACTTACTAGCCACCACGTGCATACAATCTATTGATCAATGTAATGAGACCATGTCTCTCTACATATCCAGTCTCTAGACCAGTGGAATCATAGTTTGTAATGGAGTATTGCAAAGTTAAACAAAATACAACTGTTAGAAACACGATTGTTAGTACAAGCGATATTGCAAAAAAATAAGGGAGAAGAACAAAAGAAAAACTTACAAAGTCCTCTAGATAAGTCATGTTGTGACTCCCAAGATGATGGACCACTTCGCCCTCCAATCGTGCCCTCGTTGCCTCACGCTGCTATCTCCAATGCCTTGATGAATCTTTAGCCTCCTCCCTGATTCCGCACCAATCATCTGCGTCTAGCCACTCGGCCTCTAAGGACCCACTCTTAAGTGCCTTGCGTGCGTCCGTGATCGCCTATGTGACATGTACGCATGCATGCACTTCATTATCTAGCATGTGGAAAGCCTATCTGCTGTGGTGGGTACTAGAAACTCCTCATGCAAGGATGCTACTATGTAGTCCTTGCTCCCCTTTGGTGTTGCATGAGATTCATGCGAGGGTTCATGAAAGTCGCTCAATGTAGGAATGCTTAGCAAGATGGGAGTAAAAACATTAAGAAGAGTTTTGGAGTCAAGATAAAAGAATGATTAAGATTTTCATTCAAACGATTTCATATGTCGGCATGATAAGGAGAAGTGAGAATACAAAGGTTTCAAATTTCTCAATATGTTCTCATACATAGATTTCTTGATAGAAGAAGTTCAATTAATCAATTCACAAAAGATCATCAAAGGTCGATCATAGGAGAGCTTTAAATATGATGGATATGCATGAAAATATAGGTAAGTTGAAGTGTTTTTGGTAATGGGGTTTATGAAAATATGATAGGAACATAATCAGAAGATATTCTACAAATAAGATATTGTATAACCATAATGAAGAAGATGTTTTGATTGTTGTTGATGATGATTGGAGAGCAAAGTGAAGGCAGAGAGATTATCCAACACCTTTCCTTTTTACAAGTTATTTTTTGAACTGAAGACTTCTCACATGACATTTGACTTTGATAGCGAATGATTGAAGGCCAACTCTTGGAGTATTTTCACTTTGGAGATGACATGCTCTCATGCTTCAAAGAATAGAATGCTTCAACTACAACAGCTTCCATCGTCACACTTCGTTTTTCTTTTTCTTTGTCTTCAACTCGTTGCTGCAATGTTCGTTGTTGCTGTCGATTCATTCCCCCCTCTTCTTCTTCTTCTTCTTCTTTCATTCCCTCTACAGTTGCTTTGTTCCACCCTTTTGCTTCGTCTTCAGAGTTCGCCCCTCCCTATCTGCAGTCGTATTGTCGTCAATCGGCTACGTTGTCTTCAGTATACTAAGAATCTTTGTCCGGTTTAGCATCGTTGTCACAGCATCGTCTTCTACCCCTTACGATCCACCAGACATGTTTATTCTTCCTTTTAAGCTTTTTTCTGCCGATATGCCAAAAAGCCGTAGCTTTTCATAGTTAAGGCTTAAGCTTTTCTTGAAGGTGAAATCTATTGTTTATGACGTCAGTGATTTTGTCATTAATACGGCAATTATATTCAGCCGTTTATACTGTGTGTCATCACTTGCCTAGCTTTTTTTTAGATGACACACTTTAGAGTATTCCTTCATCTGCACATCTTCAATGGCGGAAACACCTTCTATCCTAATAATAGCAAAGATTCCATTTCTCTTGTCAAACAAGAAGTTTAACTCAATAGTGGATGCAAAATCCTTTGTGATATTTACTTCAGAAGCTGTCCATGTAAAGAGTTCAATACATCCAAATAGTGGTGTCTCCTTGAATCATTGGCACCTTCTTCTAGAATAGGCTTTTATATAGAAAAACATTCTACTCTTTGGCATATAACATCAATGTTGGAACCAACAAGGATTCCTTTGTGATTCCCCGAATTTCAATAGAAAAGTAGCATTAGAAATCATATTTTTCCTTTCACCCTGCTCTACTTGTGAACCTTATTTTGATATTCAAACCCCCACGTCAAACATACGGTCAATTTCTTCAGGTAGCACTAGTCCAAGTTTTCTTTAGAATTATCGAACTTGTTGGTGTGATAAGCACTTTTGCTGAAGTCAATATTACTTCTGTGGACTTGGAGCCATATTTATGATCTTGCCAAAATAACGTTTTCTTCATGCAATGTTCCCTAACAAGAACATATGCTTTGAAACAAAACTTCATGCTCATGCACTCATGATTCAAGAAAATACAAAATATTGGATCCGTGTTATGCAACCAATCAATCGATGCACCACACAAAGATTATGAATGAACTGAAGAGGATGGGCCTAGCCTAACTACATGTGCTCGTGTGCCATGTAGATGCAAACACAAAAGAAACACACAATGAAAAATAAACTCATAATGACGCTGACTTAAAAGTCCAAAATTTTGGCAAAAAATTCTGCCCTCAAGTTTGCAGTGGTAGACGTGCAATGTCACGACATCTGTCCCCTCCAAACATGCACATCCTCCGGTATGTGCCAACTTGTTTACCACTTGGCAACATTGTTCCCACCAAGATCATATGGGTAATCATCTGGGTAATATGACATGTAGGTAAGTTGGCATGGGTTATCATAGCATCCTCTTGGATCATATGGACAAATCAAGGTAGGTATGTCTTTGTAATTCATCTCAGTATCCGGATTCGGGGCAAATCATCAACACTGTCGAAAGGTATTTTAACATTATTGTCAATTATCTTATATTGCCACTATACTCTGGCTTCTTTGCTACAACATGCAATTTTCACCCCTCGATGAGAATACCCTGGTAAACATAAATTTTGTTGTGTATAAACAGTAACACCCAAATCTTTTTGCTGAAATATGTCAGCAAAGAATACTTTTTGTTGAGAATCCTCAGCACCCAAATTCTTTTGAAGCATGAAATTATCAATTTTGCAATTCATCGCTAGAGAATTGCCTTGTAAGACATATGACATCTCTTGATTTTCAATTTTCAACAATGTTGAAAGATCCTCAATAGTATCCGAGCACAATAGCCCATCATAATAAAGAGCATCAATAACCTCCTCATATCAAATTAAATCTCGTCACTCTTCTTCAAGTTTGTAGTCATCTCAATGTCGGAAAGTAGCTTGAATGTAGGTTGCTTTTTCGGCTTTGAGTCCTTTAACTTTGGGGCCTTTCAGTCTTCTTGCAGTTTTGGATTTTGCATGTCAACCATACTCTGCTCCGCTCGTGAAGAAGAAGGTGGAAAAATTGGATCTTCATTGTAATATTTCTACCCAAAAATATTATAGATCTTGATCCCCCCTGTTGTCAAGTGGAGGAAAGGAGGAGGAGCCAGAGGATGCTGCCATGCCGTTGACGAGGAGGCACGATCCAAGGTAGGAGACAAGGAAGGGAAGGCTGCCGTGCTGCACGAACGGGGGGAGACAAGGAAAGGAAGGCACCGTGCTGAGGGAGTGAAGAGAGAGAGTAGCGGCACAAAAAGGAGGAGGTTGCTGTGCATGGAAAAACAAAGGGAGAGGAAGGGGAGAGACTACCGTTGCAGCTGAGGAGATCGCCGCCATAGTCTCTCAGGCTGCTGCTAACCCACCGTTGCCATCATCATAAACTCCCCCCTCCCCCCCGGTTGTCAATCCTTTCCCTCCTTCCAATCATTGGGCCCTTTCACGTCGACTCTGTTGAAGATCAGAAGCTTCCTTAGAAGCTTCTCAGGATAAGGCCCATAAAGCTTATGCACGCGGTTTTCACCCCAGGTGCTTATAACCCACACTCGTAGCTCCAATTCCTACGCAAGGGAAAAGGTATCGACCTATAGGCAGCCTCGGAGGGCGTGAATAAAGGCTAGAAGGAATCCACGGAGTCCATAAACACACTACGTCTATGATGGCTCCAAAATCAAAGTCGCAAGGCACACGCGCGGAAGTCTCGGACCCAAACTTGCACGTGGACATCTCCGCAAGTCCTCATAACCAGGTTCTTGGAGTTAAATTCCGCGTTGGGCATGCTTAAAATTCATAGGAAAGTTATGAATATAAACCACTTATTTATTTACGAGCTCAGTTGCATGTTGCCTTTTTGTGCATTTCCAAAGTTATAAGCCTAAATGCATAATGCTTAGGGTAAAAGATGAAATTGTTAAGTGCATCCTTGATTGGCCGTGAAAGAACACGTGTATCTTGCATTTGGTCAATAACTTCCTTGTTATGACTTGCATGAGAAAATTGTTAAACGTCCGTTGCACGGCATGAAAATGAAACCATAGACACTACATGTTGCATGCGAGGGCGCTTGTAGAATGGATTAAGGTTGCATGGTACATATTCGTCTTGCATGAACTTCATTAATGTTGTTGTACCTAGGAAAGGGTTGCATGTTACATATTCGTCATGCGTAAATTTCATTTCATCAAAGTTGCATGTAGAAAAGGTTGCATGTCATATCAAAGCATGAAATTTCAATTGCATTAAACGAAAGGATATAGGCATAGTTCCGTGATGTAAATCCTTGTAGGCTTTATGCAAGTTATTCTCCAAATTGTCATTCGTCATGACTTTAGCAAGAAAAGAAAAGGGTTATTGCAAACCTTATAGTGCATAGAGGTAACAAATTGCATATTTACACGTAATGTGATGTATTGCGACTATTTACACCCTTAGAACAAATCTAGTGTCTCTAAGAAGAGATCGTTTCTTGTCACAAGACAGGTAGACCTATTTGGTAGATCATTTGTGATGTTATAACCCTCAAGGGGGTTCATAAAAGCACAATTAGTCGATACGATAAAAACCTCAAAGTGCTAGCTAGGGTTTAGCATGTTAGAAATTCTGCCTAGTATCACACTTGGTCGCCAAGTCAAGACCTTCAAACCCAAAGGTCCTACCCACATTTATGGAAAGTTTGGGATTAATCAAACGCCCCTACACTAATGATTTAGGGTTTCTACCCTAGGCATCGATCGATCTAATGCTAAAACTTGGGTTGAGTTTGGAAATCCTAGGACCGAACGCCTAGTACAATTAGGGTTGGGTTGGGTAAGAAGACACCCCAAACCCTACATCTTGACTAAACATACTCCTTGTCAAGAAACACCGTTCAATGGGTGAAATGATCCAATGAGTTATGTGCGACACTTGTGCAACAAGTTGCAACGTCGGATGGCCTTGTGGTTTAATCACAAGATAGATTTACCATTCCTTGGAATGATGTTGGCAGGTTCTAGTGCAAGTCTAACTTGCAAGAGGATGAGTAGACATCCTGTTACAGCACCTTTCTTGGGCTGATTTGCCAAGTTAAGGGAAGTTATGTTTTGCTTAGTAAGCAAAGGATCAATCAAGTTAGAGCGACATGGTCGCTAGGATTCACTGACTTAACTTAAGAAACCTAAGGTAATGGCTAATTTGGGTTGACAGGGTATGACCCTAACCCAAGGACAAAAGGGGTAAACAAACAAACCCTTGGGGATCTTTCCAAGTCACAATTGATCCCGGATCAAATGGTGGATGCATTCAGAGAGGAGGATTCACTCCTTAGCAGTTAGCGAATTAAACGACCACTGGATTGATTGTATTTGTAACAGCTTAGGAGCACTGTTTGCATTGTTTGCTCAAGGAACTAAAGGTGGAAAGATAACTAATGCTTCAGGTTGAAGGCTTGAAGGAAGAGGCAGCATCAATTACCCCCCGAATGTCTGCCGACCCTAAGCAAGGGGGTTGTTAGCTGCGCCAAGAATGTGGACCGAACCCGCCATGAGAGGTCTCTCCATTGGGCGCTACTTGGATCAGGAGGATGCTTGGGTGCTAGGGGGCTCTGGCCGTAAATCCCTTGCCTTTCGAGCCCTGTACAAGAGACCGATGTGACTCGGGGATTGGATCTCGAGGCCCGCATACTAGTCTACGGGCAGAATCTTGGATTAGTAATCCTTGTGGATTTCTGGATAGCTTTCGGGACCTTTGTGGATTTCTAGGAGGCATCCCACAATTAGATTCGTATCCTCACCTTCGTATTTGTTCTACATCCTTTAGATCATATAATCACACTAAGATTAAAACTCTTACTACCCTTAGATGCTTCATTAGTGGCTTAGTAAGTGCTACCATGCTAGAGAATAAGGTCCTTAATGAATCGTAATTAGAATGTAGAGACCCTAATTTATCCTTTTGTTTTCAATGTCCTCATCAAGTGTAGGCCCATGTGATGGTGATTGGGGTGTCTAGTAGGAAGAACATAGAGGCCACCTTATGTGAGATATTTAAGGTCTTGGCCTACAAATACAAAGCTTCAAGAAAAAAAGTTAATATCTCCAGGCTGCTAAGACGTGTCCTGCAAGTGAATAGGTGGACATGTTACATTCATTCGTTTTTTGCTTCTCCTCAGCAAGCACTTCGACTCCTTGAGAGTTCACCATCATGGAAGAATTTGTAGGGATAGATGAAATTAGGGCTAAAACTAGAGCTGGCTACTGCTGCTCCCTTCTAGTAGTCATCTTGTTTTAAAGGTCTTTTAAGTCCTTTAAAAAATTTTCCATCATATCTTGCACAATCGGTAATTCAAATGGTCTACCAACCGTAGCAGGAATAGGCATAGGCATAGAAGTAGGCAGAGGTACAGGATGAGGGGTGGAAGAAGTAGTGAATGATACAATAGGAGAAGTTGAGGTAGGAGAAGACATCGCTAGAGGTGTTTGCATACAGTTCTGTAAGCGAGCTTTCCATCTCCGCCTCTTCGTCAATGTGGAAACCCCATTAATAGTATCTTGCCAATCTGTCTTCGATCCCATAGGTTGTGTACAGACTTCAATAATCTTTTCCAACTCGTCCTGAAGTGCAAGATCAGCCGCTTACAAGAATAACTCCACTTTCTCTGAGTTTAGGGCTCTTTGTTCAAGTGTATCCAAGTGGTTGTAACGTTATTTAAACTCATGCAATAACTCAGAAGAAACAAGTCCTTTGTTGGGCTCATAGACCCACTCTTTGGACATCTTCCGAGTATTGATACCATAGTCCTCTAGGAAACATTCATCTTTGAGCACTTTCTTGAAGACATTCCAATTTGAGTCTTGCACAAATTAGTTAGTCACTCTAACCCGCAAATCAGGTGTGACAAGCCATAAGAAATAATTGCTCCAGTTGGTAGGAACTCCAAAGAAGGGCATGTGGCTTTCAAAAGTTTTAAGATAAGCTGAGATATTGAGGTCATCAAATAATTTTCGTTCACTTACCACAGCCTCGATTTCTTTGGTTGCTCCATGTGTATGCTCTTATTCTTAATGTAGCATTCCTTGTTGATCCAATTGTTGCTGATGAAGCTGTTGTTGCATAGATAACTGCATGAATTGATTCTACATCATAATAACTGAAGATAGAGCTTGCAATAAATTCTTCATCTCATCGGTGGAAAAGGAAGAAGCACTCGATGATGAAGTGGGTGGAGTATTCAAAGAGTCTCCCGTCTCGACAATCAGAAGCGACGCTTTCACTTCGGGTTCACCAGATGTTGCATGGGATTTGCGCGGGGGTTCATGAAAGTCGCTCTCACTGCAGGGATGCTTAGCAAGATGGGAGTAAAAAGATTAAGAAGAGTACTCAAGTCAAGATAAAAGAATGATTAAGATTCTCATTCGAACGATTTCATATGCCAGCATGATAAGGAGAAGTGAGAATACAAAGCTTTCAATTTTCTCAATATGTTCTCATACATAGATTTCTTGATAGAAGAAGTTCAGTGAATCAATTCACAAGAGATCATCAAAGTTCAATCATAGGAGATCTTTAAATATCATGGATATGCATGAAAAGATAGGTAAGTTGAAGCATTTTTGGTAATGGGGTTTATGAGAATATGATAGGAACATAATTAGAAGATATTCCACAGATAAGATATTGTATAACCATAATGAAGAATATGTTTTGATTGTTGTTGATGATGATTGGAGAGCAAAGTGAAGGCAGAGATATTATTATACACCTTTCCTTTTTACAAGATATTTTTTGAACTGAAGACTTCTCATCTGATATTTGACTTTGATAGTGAATGATCGAAGGCCAACTCTTGGAGTATTTTCACTTTGGAAATGACATGCTCTCATGCATCAAAGAACAGAATCTAGTTGAAGGTACATGTCTCCCTGAATACTTCGCACATGCTCTAACAGGATCAAGTTATAAACTTATTAAAGAAGCCTTGTTTCTTCATCTTCAACTTTTGCTTGGGACGTTGTTATTGACCTCCTCATGAATCTACAGTAAGTGATCCTTCAATCCAACTCTTATTTATGATTTGATAAGATCATAATAAGGTCCTTAATGCTGGCTCCATGGACGTATATTGCTTGTCGCTGTCGTATTGCTACGCATTCAAGGTGTGAAAACCACCCAAAAGTTGTGTGTGTGATTTGATACTTTGTACATACTTAGTTGTTGTGTTTACATTTATTTTCTGCGTATGCGTATAGTGAAGACAAGTTTCGAGGCATAGTGATGGGTATGTATGGGAAGTTTGGAAATATTATGGATGCGGAGATCGTTTTTTGTGAACATACTTAGCACAATGTTGTATTATGGACTTTATAAAAAATCTAAGTCTTTATGGTGAGAATGCTACAGTTCAACAAGTTCATGAACTTTTTGGGATTATAGAAGGTCAGGCTGATTTAGATATTCAGCTTATCGCATCTAATTCAGATCATGTTGATAGGATCTTATCATGCTTTGATATTAGAAAGCATTGGCATGTGGGAATACCTAGATTTTACCCTATTCCAGTTTTGGGTGATTCTGCAGGTGTTGATACCTCCATTTATGGGGATACTGTGAAATATGTTCTTAAGGCCAGCATGGATAATATCAAGTTGGATTTCTATGTGATTGGGACTTATAAACATGACAATCACACGTTTACTTTGGATGATTCAATTCAAGACCTTGGACTGCGCTATGACTATGGCAAATTTAGCCTGGGGGAAACGAAAAGCCAGGGATTGTTATTTTGACACGGATGCTATTTTTGAAAAGGGGGCTTTTTGGAGGGAAGACGCGTGATTGTCAGAAAAATATTGGCTATTATTCTGGATGGATCTTGAACAGGATGGGAGAGGTGGCGGAGAAGAAGCCTGACAATGGAGAGGCTTCGATGCATCCTCAATTGCACCAACTTGGAAGGCCTGCATTGAACCATATTACCTTAGACTAGATTTGTGTGTATCTTAAAACAACGATGAAGGAGAGCTCAAGAATTATATGATGGATAGCACACAAAATACAACGAAGTTGAGTGGGAGAGAAACTGGCAACGTTTATCTGATCTGCTGAAGGATGCAAGATAAAGACGACGAACCGAGGAGCTTGTGACATCAGAGGACAGTTACGAGAAGAAGACTGCATCAAATCTTCAGCGTATGATGCTGTGAATAGGGTGATGAAGGTGAGAAGAAGAACGACAAATGCTACTATTGGGAACCGAGTGGTGGAATCATTATGCTGGCGGAAGGCGAACATCGGAGGAAATGATGGACTAGCAAAGCTGGCAGACCGGGTTGGAGTTGAAGACGAAGGAGAAGTAGAAGCATTCTGACATTTCAACAACAAAAAAAAGCATTCACTGGTGCAATTTGCCCAGTTATTCGAAGTCTATCTGACTTGGTGACGTTTGAACAATGGAGAAGACACAATTTGGAAAAGGAGAGTGCTCGTCAAACGTCAAAATTGGAGACATCACTGCTGTCTGAGAATCTAAAGAAAGAGGAGCTGGATGGAAGAAAAAGGGAAAATTTTCGCCAGTCTGAGGCACGGGCACTGCTTTGGCTCTTCCAGATGATGACAAGATAATTGCCGTGGATGTTGATTGCCAAATGTACGAGCTTGGAGTTCCGTTTATGAATAAAGCAGGGGTGCATCACAAGATTGATTTCAGAGAAGGCATGTGCATGCCTGTGCTTGATGAACTACTGCAGGATGTATGTATACGCACCTCAAGGGCATACTATAGCAAGATATTCAGAGTTGTTACCTTCCAATGATTTTGCCCCTGCAGACAATGCTTTTGATACATTGTGAAGCACACACAAGCCTGCACATGCATGCATGTTGAATGCACATACAGGAAAGAAGAGGATCACATGCCTGGGGAGAAAAAGCATGGAAAGCAAACTGGAGAAGAAAAACAGGGAGTTGCATGTCTAGGCGACCACACTGGATTGAATTGAAGCCAATGTGGAATGTGCCAACGAGCATAGCCACAGGGAAAGAAGGAGACGAAGAGTTTGAACAGCCATTCTCAGCCAATTCTCGTTATGATTGATTCTTCTCTGTGAAAACAGGACTGTCCACTCTTTTCAAAAGAAGAATCACAAAATTCAGAATTAAAAATCCGTGACTCATCGATTACCAAATTTGAGCTTGAAGTACCCAAATTGAAGTCCCTTGTTACAAAATTCTCCAATCCAAAGAAGTGTCCTCTTAGTCAAAGAGATAAGGATGCAGAGAAGAAAACCAGTGCGCTATCTCCCAATCCCAAAACCAAAAACCCACATGATTTGAGTCTTGCTAAAGATCATGACACAGATTCAGCTTTCCATGATTCTGCAGATTCTTCATCTAATACCTCAACCATTTAATTAATGTTTTGCCTTATTACAGCAGAACTTCAGATGATCTGTTATGAGTCAAATTGCTCATGCATTGTAGTCCAGAAATGTTATTGATCAACATCACGTGAATTATGAAGACTTGTCAATACTTCACGCTCTCCAGTCTACAGCTCCTTCACAAAAACACTCGATGGATCACCTATTATAACGAGCCTTTAAACTTTAAAACATGTTTAGTGCCACAAATGAGGATCTCATTACAATAAATCAATGAACTTCATATTCAGAGACTGCAGCAAGCCTTTGGTTCTCTATTCGTCTTCAGTTATTGGCAACTAGCATTATCTTTTTCATCAACATCATAACTTTTCTGGAGCATAATACAACAGAGAAAAGGAGGTGGCCTGCTGAAGGATTGTTCAAAGGAAGGACTGTTACATAACACTGACATGACTGCAATTCTTTATTAAAAGAAAATCACACAAAGATACTGCTTTTGGTTACTCTGTTTCAACAACAGTAGACAACAGTAAATAAGAACAGTTCACTCATGACTTGAGGGTACATTGAATGAAGTTTGAATATGCTTGATTGATCTTTCATCTTGAAATTTATCAAGGTCTTCTGTGGTCACGACTTTGCTTTCGAAAACCCTTCGACATCTTTGGTGAACCCGACGTGAAAGTGTCGCAGAAATTTTAGGATGGGAGATACTTCAGCCTCTATTTCAGCCTCTTCTACAATTTTAGCTGCGTCTTCTTCAGCTCCATCAATGACTAATGCGTCAAGTACTTCAACTGAGGATCTAAAGCAAATTTTGCAGAATATGTCCATGTATATGCAGCTCCAAAATTAGCAGACACAATTGTATATGCAGCAGCAGCAACAATTGCATCAACAGCAGTTGTCTCAGCAAAGGCAACTCTATTCGGAGCAGGAGAATGCAAACAGCGCGACTAAGGCTATTGAAGCAGTTGAAAATGAGAAGAAGCTATTTGATGGCCGTAATGTTTCAGCATATTTGAAGACATATGAGATTAAGATGGGGTTTTTTGGAGTTCCAGCTGGACTTATGAGTAAGTACTTCCTTCGTCTTGTCACACCCGCTTTGAGGGCAAAAGTGACTGATCTTTTTATTCAAAATACACATTGGCAAGATTTTAAGAAGGCCTTGAAAGAAGAATATTTCCTTGAGGACTTTGGTATGGCTACTCGGCGGTCATTCCGAGAGTGGGTCTGCATGCCAAACAAAGGTCTAGCTGCTTCAGAGTTGATTCGAGAATTTGAAGAGAGGTATAGTCAGCTTGATGCCATTGAACAAAGAGCATTGGATGTTGAAAAGGTTGAGCTTTTCTTGCAAGCTGCAGATCCTGCTCTTCAAGAAGAATTAGGTGAGCTTCTTGAGGATCGCACGAAGCCTATGGGTCTTAAGACGGATTGGCAGGATGCCGAGGATGCAGTCTCGACTTTGACCAAGAGGAGGATATGGAAGACTCGCCTACAGAATGGTTCCATGACACCTACACCATCATCTACTCCTATGCCTGCTTCTATTCCTGTTATTGTTTCTCCTCCTCAGCCAGTTTCTTGGCCTATGCCAGTGCCTACTGTTTCCACTCCACCTATTCCTCCTGTTCCACGACCGATGCCTACACCTTTTGCTCCAAAACCATCCGCTCCATCGGTGCCTACCTCTCTTGATGACATAATCAAAGGCATAACAGATTTGACACTGGAGTCATTCAAAGCAAAGTTGGTGGAAAAGTTCAAAGAGCAGTTTTCTTCGACTGCGCCTACTACTTCTTCTAGTGCTCCTACTGCACCTAGGAGTGCTCCTACTGCACCTAGGAGAGATCGGAGATGTATTTGGTGTGATAGTACGGACCATCAACATTGCAGGGATTGTGATTCTTTTCAGGATGCAAGGAGGAAGAATTTGGTATATTGGGGTCAAGATGGTAAGATTTGGTTGACTGAGACAAGAGCTCCACTTGCTACCAACTTTGGTAAAGGTGGAATGAAGAAGTTAGTGGATGACATGGCTGCACGTACTTCTTATGTGACAGCTAGAGGTGATGCTTCTGCATATGGAGTCCAGATTGAGAAGGGATCAGAGACTCAGTCAGCACTATGGACTTATGCTATGGAGACTGCAAACAAGGGGAAAATTCAGCAAACTGTTTTGACTAGTGCAGGCTCTAGCATCAGATCAGAGACAGGTTGGGACTCGCCTGTTGACAAGTACTCTATTTATGCTTATTTGGCTAAGTCTCAGGGAGCAGATGCACTTGTTGAGGAGAAGCGTAAGAGGGATGAAGAAAATTCAAGTGCAGCTAAGAAGACTAGAGGGGGTGAGTTTGTTACTCCACCTATTGCAGGACCGTCTTCAAGATCAGGGCCAGATCGACAGATGGAAGATGCTCAAAAGAGAGAAAAGAGGCAAGAGCCTAGAGTGAGAAAGCAGCCAGGGTTTAGATTGATGTTCGATATTGAGACATCTACAGACATGAAGAAAATCTTTAATGACAAGATACTTGGCAGTGAGGTGACTTTCACTTTTTCTGAGATTTTGGACATCTCGAAAAGAGAGTTTTAGGATCAGTTTCAGGAGGTTTTGAAGAGGAAAGGACATGCATTGTCTACCACTGATACACATGGAGTTTTGATTGGGGAGTTGGATGAGGATGAGGATGAGGTTATGGTTGAGAATGCTTCTGTTTTTCCGCAGGTAGAGAAGAGGGTTTAGCCTATGCATTATGCTCAAATTGATGAGCCTGTCTTGATACCGCGTAGTCATTTTTCGCAGAGCCATTGGGCTAGGGCAACTACAGAGACGATGGTAAAGATTGGAGAGAAACAGGTGCCTTATGTTGCATTGGTGGATCATGGTTCAGATATTAATCTCATAGTTCGTGGAGTTTATGAGAGTAACAGATGGCCTATGGATGTAGAGCATGGGTGGCGTATGAGAGCCACCAATAACACTGCAGGTGATTTGTATGCTGCCTGTCCTAGTGTCAGGGTCTCTATTGGTGATGTAGAGGAGGATTTTCATTTCTTTGTGCAGGATTCATGCTCTTATCCTATAATTCTTGGTCAGCCATTCATCACAGAGATGCGCATGGAAACAAAGGTAATGGATGATGGATCTCCTTATGCACGGATTCGCAGTAAAGATGGCATGAGAGCAGTTCAGTTTATGACTGTATGTGTGAACCATGTTAGAAATAGGGATACTCTCAGAGATGCACCTTTGCCCACTATGAGGGATTCGGGTTTTCATTAGGTACCGCCATTTCGCGAGACGATGGTGGTACATAGCAGAGGAGATTGGAGTTCTCGCCTCCTGGCAGCAGTGTTTTCTCCTCCGGTTTTGTTGGGATTTCAGTAAACAGTTCGATGAGCTATCAGAAGATTTCTAGGTTGCCTAGAGCTGCTAGACAGTATATGTGCAGGAAGGAGAAAATTTTAAAAAATGCAAGAAATTTGGAGGATGATGAGCACATAGATGGGATGTATGACTGTGTGATTTGTGCAGATACAATGGAAGAGATGAAATATATGCTGAAAACTGATATGCAGAGTTGTCACAGTAATGTATTAGTGCAGTCCCTGGACATGTTTCATGAAATTGCAGATTTTGTGTCACAGATTGAGTCAGAGGCTGAGGTAACTCAGAAAAGAGTGTTGAGTGCTGAAGAAATTCAGCAAATAGAGTTTCCAGCTGGTTATGATTAGCTTTTAGAGACACAGAGGGCTGAAAACTTTCAGCCAACAGAGTTTACTGCTGAAATATTTCAGCATCCAGAGTTTAGGGCTGTTCCTATGCAGTCCATAGAGCAGAGGGCTGAGGATATTGAGCCATTGGAATGCAGAATTGCTGATTTACAGCAAGATTTGAGTAATGCAGAAGAGCATAATGAAGCCAGGGTTGACACGAAATACAAAACTATGGATAAGAAGGTGAAGCCGGTTGCTGTACAACTTCCACCTGACAGTGATCAGCAAATAGAGAGGGCTGCTAAACAGCCAGTTTTGAGGAATCCGGAGCATATTGGTCATAAATTTTCAGCAGAGACTCTTGTTGAATTGAAAATTGGAAATGGTGATTTTTTGTTACCCATAGAGAAGCAATGCTTTCAAGAGATGCTTGAGCGACATGGAAGGGGATTTTCTTTTTTCCCGCATGAGATTGGATGTGTGAATCCAGATATTATTGCTCCTATGGTCATTTTTACTATTCCTCATATCCCATGGAATCTCCGACCTATTCCAGTGCCTAAAGCACACTTGCCAAAGCTGATTGATTTATTGAATGAGAAAATCAGAATGGAAATTCTTTAGCCTTCTTCTGCACCATACTCAAACAAGTGGTTTACAGTTTCAAAGAAGAATGGTACTCTCCGATGTATTCAGGACATGCAGCCAGTGAACAGAGTTACTATCAGGAATGTTGGTATAGGTCCAGTTGTGAATGATTTTGTAGAGGCATTTTCTGGACGTGCCATCTATTCTTTAGGTGATTTGTATTCAGGATATGATCAGTTTCAGCTGGCTTTGGAAAGCAGGGACATAACCACCATGAGAACTCCTATTGGGCTTGTCAGGATGTGTACCTTGCCTCAAGATGCCACTAATTTTGTTGCGCATATGATGAATGCCATGCATAAGGTCCTTCGAGATTACATACCTCAGCTTACTATGCCTTTCTTGGATGATGTGCCCATTAAGGGGTGTGCAGAAGAAGAGAAAAATGAGAGTCTAAATGAGCAGGGATGCAGATCCTTTGTGGCTGATCATATTTCAGCATGTGAGAAGATTTTGGCCAGGTTAGAAGAAGTGAACTTGACACTTTCAAGGCTAAAATCTATTTTTGGAGTGAATGAGGTTGTCATTGTTGGACATATGTGTGGATATTATGGCAGGAAACCCTCACCTGATAAGGTAAATGCTATAGGCAAGATTGCGGAGTATTGTTCTACCACTTCAGAGGTACGGAGATTCATTGGAGCTTGTGTGTTTTATATGATTTGGATACCTCATTTTGCACACATAGCAGATTGTTTATATCAGTTGCTTCGAAAGGGGTAGAAATTCTATTGGGATGAGAGCCATACTAGAGCTATGCGGAAATTGAAGAAGTTATTGCAGAATGCTCCTACTCTCAGGAAAGCGGATTATAATTGTGGAATGCCTATTGTATTGACAATTGACATTAGTCCAATTGGCATAGGTTGGGCTGTGGGTCAAGATGATGCAGATGGAAATAGGTATGCCATTCGGTTTGGGCGAAAGTCCTAAACGAGAGACAGAGGAGATATCCGCAAATTAAGAGGGAGTTATTGGGGATTGTTACGGCTGATCTCAAATGTGACAAGGAGTACTTTATTGGAGCTTCAGTTGTGGTAGAAACAGATTGCTTGCCATTGATTGGTATGATCACGAGTTGCTCTACTCCGGATATAGCTATGTTGAGATGGATTGCATACATCAAGTCATTAAATCTGGAATTTAAACAAATAGTAGGGAAGGATAATCCAGTGGCAGATATGTTGTCTAGAGCCAGATATGATGATGAGGAGACTCTACTTGCAGAAGAGGATGATGCAGAAATTTCAGCCACTATGGTTGATCATGTTTGTCATGTTTATGATATTGTGGCTTTCATAGAAGAATTCTATGTTGGAGATTGGTTGCAGACTGGCAGGTACCTTAGTACACTAAGCAAAAGAGATGAATGGACAGATGAAGAATTTAAGAAGATCAGAAGGAAAGCCTATGGTTATTTTCTCAAGGACGGATTTCTTTGGAAGCATCCGAAGAAAAGAGGTGGATTACCTTTGCGGGTTGTCTGCGATAGAGAGACACAGTTACAGGTGATGAGGGAGTTTCATGAGAGTCCTTGGGCTGGTCATAGAGGAGTGTGGGCTACTTATGAGAAAATCAAGGAGAAATATTGGTGGAAAGGCATGTATAGAGATGTTTCTCACTTTGTTGAGACTTGCAGAGACTGCCAGATGTATTCAGTAGTGCGTCATCGAGATGAGCTTCATCCGACCTATCCGCTATGCATTCATTATAAGTGGGTAGTTGATTTGGTTACCATGCCTATGGGTCTATGGCAGATGAGGTATATTGTTTTGGCTAGAGAGGATCTTACCAATCATGTTGAGGGCAGATCTTTGAGAACGAAGACCACTAGTGCAGTGTGTAAGTTCTTATTGGAGGAAATTTTCTGCAGGTATTGTTGTGTGGGTAAGATCACTGCGGATCGTGGTGAATTGGATGCAGATGAAGCTAGGGAGTTTTTCTCTCAGCTAGGAACCAAGTTGGCTCTAACTACAGCATATGATCCAAAGGGAAATGGGAAGAGTGAAAGAGAGCATCCGTCAATAGTGAAAGCATTAGCCAAAGCATGCAGAGGACGGATTGGAGAATGGCCGAGACTTCTACCATTTTCTTTGTGGGCTGATCGTACGACTCATAGTGTTACCACAGGATATATGCCTGCAGAGTTGATGTATGGTCAGAAACCTGTTATGCCAACTGAGACTTGTGCTTTGACTTGGTCAGTTTTACCTTGGCAGGAGGATTTGACGAGAGAGGAGCTCTTAGCTCTTCGGATTTGACAGTTGGGGAGAAGACCAGAGGATATTCGGCTAGCTATTGACAGGTTGAAGGTTGCTAGACTAAGAAATAAGGACAGGTTTGACAGCAGGTATCGCTTACTGCCTAGAGCAATAGAAGAGGGAGATTGGGTATTGGTCTTTGATAGCAGCCTTGAAAATCAGCATACTGCACTTCGGAAGATGGTGAAAAGATGGTTTGGGCCGTACATAGTCAGACATGTCTTTGATAATGCAACATATGAGCTGACAGAATTGGATGGGACAGTGCTTAGAGTGCCTATTGCTGGAAAAAGAATCAAGATTTTCAAGAAAAGAGATGATGAAGATTATGCATTGGAAGAATTTGCAAGAGAACAACGAGAAGAAACTCCAATGGAAGAGATAAATGATATGACAGATAATCTTGTTGATATACCGGAAATGCATAATGAAGAGATTGATCTGTTTGTGGATCTTGATGATAACGATCATGGGTAGTTGGCCCATCTGGAGGATGCGCAGGATTAGAGGGGGTGGATGTCATATTGCTGCGCATTTGAGGTGTGAAAACCACCCAAAAGTTGTGTGTGTGATTTGATACTTTGTACATACTTAGTTGTTGTGTTTACATTTATTTTCTGCATATGAGTATAGTGGAGAGAAGTTTGGAGGCATAGTGATGGGTATGTATGGGAAGTTTGGAAATATTATGGATGCGGAGATCATGTTTTGTGAACATGCTTAGCACAATGTTGTATTATGGACTTTATAAAAAATCTGAGTCTTTATGGTGAGAATGCTATAGTTGAACAAGTTCATGAACTTTTTGGGATTATAGAAGGTCAGGCTGGTTTAGATATTCAGCTTATCGCATCTAATTTAGATCATATTGATAGGATCTTATCATGCTTTGATATTAGAAAGCATTGGCATGTGGGAATGCCTAGATTTTACCCTATTCCAGTTTTGGGTGATTCTACAGGTGTTGATACCTCCATTTATGGGGATACTGTGAAATATGTCCTTAAGGCCAGCATGGATAATATCAAGTTGGATTTCTATGTGATTGGGACTTATAAACATGACAATCACACGTTTAGTTTGGATGATTCAATTCAAGACCTTGGACTGCGCTATGTCTATGGCAAATTTAGCCTGGGGGAAAGGAAAAGCCAGGGATGGTTATTTTGACACGGATTCTATTTTTGAAAAGGGGGATTTTGGAGAGAAGACGCGTGATTGTCAGAAAAATATTGGCTATTATTGTGGATGGATCTTGAACAGGATGGGAGAGGTGGCGGAGAAGAAACCTGACAATGTATAGGCTTCGATGCATCCTTGATTGCACCAACTTGGAAAGCCTGCATTGAACCATATTACCTTAGACTAGATTTGTGTGTATCTTAAAACAACGATGAAGGAGAGCTGAAGAATCATATGATGGATAGCACACAAAATACAACGAAGCTGAGTGGGAGAGAAATTGGCAACGTTTATCTGATCTGCTGAAGGATGCAAGATAAAGACAACGAACCGAGGAGCTCTGTGACATCAGAGGACAGTTATGAGAAGAAGACTGCATCAAATCTTCAGCGTATGATGCTTTGAATAGGGTGATGAAGGTGAGAAGAAGAATGATGAATGCTACTATTGGGAACCGAGTGGTGGAATCATTATGCTGGCGGAAGGCGAACATCGGAGGAAATGATGGACTGGCAAAGCTGGCAGACCGGGTTGGAGTTGAAGACGAAGGAGAAGTAGAAGCATTCTGACATTTCAATAGCAAAAAAAAGCATTCACTGGTGCAATTTGCCCAGTTATTCGAAGTCTATCTGACTTGGTGAAGTTTGAACAATGGAGAAGACACAATTTGGAAAAGGAGAGTGCTCGTCAAACATCAAAATTGGAGACATCACTGCTGTTTGAGAACCTAAAGAAAGAGGAGCTGGACGGAAGAAAAAGGGAAATTTTTCGCCAGTCTGAGGCACGGGCACTGCTTTGGCTCTTCTAGATGATGACAAGATAATTGCCGTGAATGTTGATTGCCAAATGTACGAGCTTGGAGTTCCGTTTATGAATAAAGCAGGGGTGCATCACAAGATTGATTTCAGAGAAGGCATGTGCATGCCTGTGCTTGATGAACTACTGCAGGATGTATGTATACGCACCTCAAGGGCATACTATAGCAAGATATTCAGAGTTGTTACCTTCCAATGATTTTGCCCCTGCAGACAATGCTTTTGATAGATTGTGAAGCACACACAAGCTTGCACATGCATGCATGTTGAATAAACATATAGGAAAGAAGAGGATCACATGCGTGGGGAGAAAAAGCATGGAAAGCAAACTGGAGAAGAAAAACAGGGAGTTGCATGTCTAGGTGACCACAATGCATTGAATTGAAGCCAACGTGGAATGTGCCAACGAGCATAGCCACAGGGAAAGAAGGAGACGAAGAGTTTGAACATCCGTTCTCAGCCAATTCTGGTTATGATTGATTCTTCTCTATGAAAACAGGACTGTCCACTCTTTCGAAAGAAGGATCACAAAATTCAGAATTAAGAATCCATGACTCATCGATTACCAAATTTGAGCTTGAATTACCCAAATTAAAGTCCCTTGTTACAAAATTCTCCAATCCAAAGAAGTGTCTTGTCAGTCAAAGAGATAAGGATGCAGAGAAGAAAACCAGTGCGCTATCTCCCAATCCCAAAACCAAAAACCCACATGATTTGAGTCTTGCTAAAGATCATGACACAGATTCAGCTTTCCATGATTCTGCAGATTCTTTATCTAATACCTCAACCATTTAATTAATGTTTTGCCTTATTACAGCAGAACTTCAGATGATCTGTTATGAGTCAAATTGCTCATGCATTGTAGTCCAGAAATGTTATTGATCAACATTACGTGAATTACGAAGACTTGTCAGTACTTCACGCTCTCCAGTCTACAGCTCCTTCACAGAAACACTCGATGGATCACCTATTATACGAGCCTTTAAACTTTAAAACATGTTTAGTGCCACAAATGAGGATCTCATTACAATAACTCAATGAACTTCATATTCAGAGACTGCAACAAGCCTTTGGTTCTCTATTCGTCTTCAGTTATTGGCAACTAGCATTATCTTTTTCATCAACATCATAACTTTTCTGGAGCATAATACAATAGAGAAAAGGAGGTGGTGTGCTGAAGGATTGTTCAAAGGAAGGACTGTTACATAACACTGACATGACTGCAATTCTTTATTAAAAGAAAATCACACAAAGATATTGCTTTTGGTTACTCTGTTTTATCAACAGTAGACAGTAGTAAATAAGAACAGTTCACTCATGACTTGAGGGTACATTGAATGAAGTTTGAATATGCTTGATTGATCTTTCATCTTGAAATTTATCAAGGTCTTCTATGGTCGCGACTTTGCTTTCGAAAACCCTTCGACATCGCGTGAGTCTTTGGCCTCCATTGTCCTTTGCAAAGTTTGTTGATCTTGATCGTTGCCAGCTTTCATATTTAATTACAGCTTCCACTTGTTGCAGTTTTGCAGTTCTCCCTCTAATGTTTTTAAAGCTTTGTCTTCATCTTTTTCTTCAGCCGTCACCTTCTGTGACATCTTCTCATCATCATATGCAGAGCTCGGTTGTTGGATTCTCCTCCTCGTCTTCCACTATTGTCGCTTGAGCATCGATTTGCCTCCCCTTCAAGTGCAGCGGCTTCCATCATCACTTCATTTTTCTTTTTCTTCGTCTTCAGCTCCTTGCCACAGCGTTCGTTGTTGCTATCGATTTGTCCCCCCCTCCTTCTTCTTTCGTTCCCTCTGCAACTGCTTTGTCCCGCCCTTTTGCTTCGTCTTCAGAGTTTACCCCTCCTAGTCCGCCATTGTATTCTTGACAGTCGGGTACATTTTCTTCAGTCTCCTAAGCATCTTTGTCTCGTTTCAGCATCGTTGTCACAACATCGTCTTCTGCCCCTTACAGTCCACCAGACATGTTCATTCTTCCTTTTAAGCTTGTTTCTACCGATATGCCAAAAAGTCGTAGCTTTTCATAGTTAAAGCTTAAGATTTTCTTGAAGTTGAAAGCTTTTGCTTATGACATCAATGATTTTGTCATTAATACGGCAATTATATTCAGCTGTTTATACTGTATGTGTCATCACTTGCCTAACTTTTTGTTAGATGACACACTTTAGAGTATTCCTTCATCTGCATATCTTCAATGGCGGAAACAACTTCTATCCTAATAATAGCAAAGATTCCATTTGTCTTGTCAAATAAGAAGTTTAACTCAATAGTTGATGCAAAATCCTTTGTGATATTTACTTCAGAAGCTGTCCATGTAAAGAGTTCAATACATTTAGATAGTGGTGTCTCCTTGAATCATTGGCACCTTCTTAGAGAATAGGATTTTATATAGAAACACATTCTACTCTTTGGCATATAACATCAATGTTGGAACCAACAAGGATTCCTTTGTGATTCACCGAATTTCAATAGAAAAGTAGCATTAAACATCATATTTTTCCTTTCACCCTGCTCTACTTGTGAACGTTATTTTGATATTCAAAACCCCATGTTAAACATATGGTCAATTTCTTCATGTAGCACTGGTCCAAGTTTTCTTTAATATTGTTGAACTTGTTGGTGTGATAATCACTTTTGTTGAAGTCAATATTACTTCTATGGACTTGGAGCCATATTTATGATCTTGCCAAAACAACCTTTTCGTCATGTAAGGTGCCCTAACAAGAAATATGCTTTGAAACAAAACTTCGTGCCCATGCAATCATGATTTAAGAAAATACAAAATATTGGATCCATGTTATGCAACCAATCAATCGATGCACACACAAAGATTATGAATGAACTGAAGAGGATATGCCTAGCCTAAGTACATGTGCTCGTGCGTCATGTAGATGCAAACACAAAAGAAACACGCAACGAAAAAGAAACTCATAATGATGTTGACTTAAAAGTCCAAAAATTTGGCAGAAAATTCTACCCTCAAGTTTGCCGTGGTAGATGCACAGCATGATGACACCGGTATGTTCTTCCAATGATCCAAGATGTTGTGCCGAAAAACTTGTTGGCACAACTCTCTCATATGAGTCATCACCCTCCTCCCCTTATCATTCATGATGATAGCTCCTATCCTATCATCTACAAGGTATCCATACCCGTTTGGGGTATGTCTAAGATGTATCCTCTACCACCAGCGAGACTGCGCTCTTGGGCATATCTAGGATACCCTTGTACATCTTAGACATAGGGTCTGAAGCGGATTCACGCTGCACTTGGTTCAAAGAGAATGGAAAACAAGAGGGATGCAAAGCTCAACCTCTCTGCCATAAGGCATAGTCCCATTCCATTCCCCTAAAACAGCGTAAATCGGTTAAGGCATAACTCTAGGTCAACTCCTTCGTTGTTCGTATCCTTTGACGATCATCCTGCTGTTCTTTGAGATTTGAGAAAAGTTCCCGGCCAACCGGGACCACCCAACCATAGGACAGACCCATGGCCCATCCTCCGCACTTTCCTTAGTTTATTTTAGTTATGTAATTATCTAACACATTAAATGGACATGTAACAATCAGCTTCTTAATTAAACCGTTAAGCACTGGTTCCTTCACGTAATCTTATCACGTGACATAGAGAAAGGCAATATCAAACAAGTTCTTTATTAACATATCATCATATTTATATTTGAAATACAAGGAATCCCGCCATAGGCGTGTCCATAATCCGCCCAAAGGCTATCCATCAATCCACAAGGATCACTATTCCAAGTTTTCGCCCATAGACTAGTATACGGGCCTCGAGATCCAATCCCGAGTCACGTTAGTCTCTTGCGCAGGACTACGAAGGCGAGGGATTTACGACGAGAGCCCCCCTGGCACCCAAGCGTCCTCCAGCTCCAAGTAGCGCTCAATGGAGAGACCTCTCGCGGCGGGTTCGGTCCACGTTCTCGGCTCGGTTAACAACCCCCTTGGTTAGGGTCAGGCAGACAGTCGGGGGTAACTGAAGCTGCCACTCCCTTCAGGCCTTCAACCTAAAGTATAGATATTCATTTAATTTGTAATTAATAAATCAAACAATGCTCTAAAATCTCTAGCAAGCACAAACATTTCCATTGATCGGTCTTGTTGTTTGGCAAACTGCTAAGGAAGAAATCTTTCCTTTTGAGTGCATCTAGCACTCGACCCGGGGTGCCTTGCAACTTGGCAAGATCCTTCATATTCTAGGTTAGGGCGTACCCTATGAACCCAACTTGGTCAACCCTAAAGTTCATTGGATACTTTAGTTTCCGGTATTTTAACCTTCCTTACTTAGAAGGATATCAAAAGATACATCATTTTTGCAAGATAACTTGCGTAAGGATCCACCATCCTTGTTGAGGATATTTAACCTTTCTTCTTGGGAATCAATCACAAGACCATATGTCTTCGTACTTGCCACTCAAGTCCTGCATCGTACTATGCGATAATGGAGTCACGAAATAATTCGTTTCAGTTTCTTTAAGCTGACGTTTGTCAGACCTAGGGTTTCCTAACTTTATTATTTTCTTTTAAGAAACTCAAGGACAAACCCTAGTTCTTTTATATTTTCAATTTTTTGATTCTACAATCTGAGAATATGGGCAAGTATTTAAGGTATAAACGTTTCTTGGATTTTAATTCATTCCCAATGAATATTTCGCAGCATAGGTATTTCTAAGTTCATATAAATTTGGTTAACTTTTAGAAAGTAATATCGAGATCACTTCTGCACGATTTGTTATCTATGTGTCAATTGATTTTTCAATCCTAAACTTTATCAATATGAGGTTAGGTAAATTCAATTAATCTTCCTTTTTCCTTGCGAACAAAACTCATGCCAAATAAGCAATCTTTCCCTTGCTAAATTATGCAGTTAGCAATGATAACTTCCTAGAGTTTAAGCAACGTAAGAAACCTTTCATGAATTGCACCTTCCATGATGATTGGTTGTAAAAAGAATAGGGGTTAATAGTGCAAGATGCAGATTTATACCTTCTAGACTTAACCAAAGTATACTACTTTAGTGGGTAAATAATCTTGCTCATAATTCGTTTCAATGCATAATGCTTTTTTTGAAGGAAAACTATGTTTATAATTTATTTATTTTGCATGTTTAATTAAACTAAATTCCTTCATCGTATATAACTAGGACAAAATATATCTTATCCCTAACAATTCATCTTGTACAATTAAATTAAAACTGATATAAAATTAAGAAGGAAAAACCAGGGTTTGGGGTGAGATATCCACATGGATAACGGGAGATGACCCTCCCGTAGCTACTCCTTGGACTCTCTTAGGCGGCATCGCAGTTGTAGTCCTTCAAACGTGGAAGCAGATTTACACTCCTTTTCAAAATTCCACTGTCACTTCAATACTCTTCTTCTCTTTTTCAAGGCAAGGAATCTTTATGGGATTAACCATGAGAAGGGGGTAATAAGACCTTTAAGGTCTTAATTTCTTCGGGAGGGCAAGGTTTACAAAGCCTAAAGAAAAAGCCCTATAGGGATTTACACACGGTGAAAAGGGTGTGTGTGAGTGTGGTTTCAAAAACATATGAAGGCCTTGGGAGATCTTTGGGCACGGGAGAAAAGGGTATAGGAAGGGGGATTCTTGGAGAGGTTTTTAGGACACGCGGTGGAAAAGGCTTAGGGGTTGAAAACCGGGGTGAAAGGGTAAAAGGGGAAAGGTGAAGGGTGAAGGGCTTATAGCACGGGGGATTTTAGGTGGGAATTTCAAGAAGAAGGGATTAAGGTGGAAATTTCAAAAAAGGGAAACCCTAAACCCTAAACCCTATACTTGTCTACTATAGAACACGACTGTGTATACCAGCAAGCCAATCACTTAAGCAGAAGATATTGTGGGAAGCTCATGATTCTCCTTTCACAGGACATCGTGGCTATGCTAAGACTCTTAATGCAGTTAGGAAGAGCTACCATTGGGAGAGGTTCAAAGGTAACGTTCTCAAATATGTCACTGAGTGTTTGTCTTGCCAATGTATCAAAGCCGAACATGTCATGATGCTAGGGAAATTGCAACCGCTTGTTGACATCCCCCAAATGAAATGGGAATTCATCAGTATGGATTTTGTTGTGGGCCTACCCCAAGTCCAGGGAGGATACAACTCCATCATGGTTGTGGTTGACATGCTTACTAAGGTTGCACACCTTGTTCCAATAAAGAGAAACTATAAAGCCTCCAACATTGCAAGATTGTTTATCAAGGAGATATTCAAGCTACATGGTTTACCCAGAAGAATCATTAGTGATCGAGATTCTCTCTTCACATCACACTTTTGGAGAGCTATCTTTGAAGCTATTGGGACTCAAATCTGTTCTAGCACCGCCTACCATTCCCAAACGGATGGCCAAACAGAGCAAGTAAATCAAGTCATCGAGGATATGCTTAGGGCATACTGCTCTCAAGAACCGAAGAGGTGGATTCAATACTTACCTTTGGTAGAATTTGCATACAATGCTTCCTACCAGCAGAGCATCCGGATGACCCCTTTCCAAGCATTGTATGGTCATGACTATCGAAGTCCCCTAAATTTTTCCAATCCAACCTTAAGGGCTAAAGCTTCAAGAAAAATGTTGGTAGACATGGATGATCAAATAAAGTCAATAAGACAGGACATACAAGAGGCCAAGGATAGACAGAAGGCATACGCAGATTTGAAGCGTCAAGAAAGGGTCTTCGAAGAAGGAGACATGGTCTTCATTCGCGTACACCCTATAAAGAGTTCTCTATCCTTAGGAGATTGCAAGAAGCTAAGTCCAAGGTATTGTGGGCCATACAAGATCCTCAAATGCCTAGGACCTAATGCTTATAAACTGCAGCTCCCGGAGAACATAAAAGTTCATAATGTATTCCATATCAGTCTATTGAAAAAGTATGTACCTAATCCTAATCACGTACTTGACAACCAACAAGTTGTAATGCCTAGTCAAGGAGTCCTTGAGCTAAGGCCTGATAGGATCTTAGATGTTAGGGAGAGACAATTAAGATCTAGAACCTTGAGAGAATGCCTCGTCCAGTGGAAAGATTATCCCGAAGAGGATGCCACTTGGATAGAAGAAGGTACTCTCAACCATCAATACCCCCAGTTTATCTCGAGATGAGGACATCTCGATTCCTCTAAGGGGGAGAGAATGTAAAGTTCTTAATCTCCTTTCTTGTGTGAACTACCCCTTATAGGAAAGGGGGATAATGATAAGGCAAATTTTATTTTATTTTTCGATAAACACAAACTTTTTTTCTTATTCCCCCCAGTCGACAGTCGTGCTGGAGGGGGGGGAATAGAATGGATGCTGAAGCTCCTCGGTGGAGCTCGTAGAGGGATAAGGCCATGCGATGCGACACATAGGAGAGGGAGGATTTCCTCTTCTCCCCTATATAATTGAGGGAGGGCCGCAGGCTACTAGGAAGAGGAGGAAGGATAGAAGATGAAGAAAATACTGCCGCCTGATGCCAAAACGCCGCCTAACTGCCGTGAGAGAAGGAGAGAGTGACGACATCACTGCCCTAGAGCACGAAGGGGCGCTGCCACTGAATTGTTGTTGAGGAGGAGCCGCCCTACCGCCAACCAATCAACACATTGGTGTTGCCGCCATAAAAAATCCTCCTTGTCATGAATAGAAGTGTTCCCCCCCCCCCCCCCCCCCGCGACGTTAATCTAAAAATTCCCTCCCTCTTCCACGTAAGCTTTTGAGGTATAGAAGCTTCCTTGGAAGCTTCCATAAGGGGGCTCCCTTAAGGCTTGTGTCCATGTGGCCACCCCGGGATTTAAAAATCCTCCCCGTGGTCTTTTCCCCCTTAGAATGCCTTAGGGTCCTATAAGCCCTTTCATATTGCAAGCCCCTTAATCCTTTCTTGTGGGCTTCCACAAGCCTTCTCCAAGTGGGTTTATACCCCCCCCCCCCACACACGAGATTTAAGCACCCATTCCCTCGCAAGTTCCACGTAAGTCCCCTTCTTCTTGCAACTTCCACCCAAGTTTCCCTTTTTTGAAATTTCCACCTTAATCCCTTCTTCTTGAAATTCCCACCTAAAACCTCCCTGTGCTATAAGCCCTTCACCCTTCACCTTTCCCCTTTTACCCTTTCACCCCGGTTTTCAACCCCTAAGCCTTTTCCACCCCGTGTCCTAAAAACCTCTCCAAGAATCCCCCTTCCTATACCCTTTCTCCCATGCCCAAAGATCTCCCAAGGCCTTCATATTTTTTGAAACCACACTCACACACACCCTTTTCACCATGTTTAAATCCCTATAGGGCTTTTTCTTTAGGCTTTGTAAACCTTTCCCTCCCGAAGAAATTTAGACCTTAAAGGTCTTATTACCCCCTTCTCGTGGTTAATCCCTTAAAGATTCCTTGCCTCAAAAAAGAGAAGAAGAGTATTGAAGCGACGGTGGAATTCCGAAAATGAGTGTAAAGTTGCTTCCACGTTCGAAGGACTACAACTGCGATGCCGCCTAAGAAAGTCCAAGGAGTAGCTGCGGGAGGGTCATCTCCCGGTATCCATGTGGATATCTCACCCCAAACCCTGGTTTTTCCTTCTTAATTTTATATCGGTTTTAATTTAATCGTACAAGATGAATTGTTAGGGATAAGATATATTTTGTCCTAGTTATTTACCATGAAGGAATTTAGTTTAATTAAACATGCAAAATAAATAAAGTATAAACATAGTTTTCCTTCAAAAAAAGCATTATGCATTGAAAGGAATTATGAGCAAGAATATTTACCCACTAAAGTAGTATACTTTGGTTAAGTCTAGAAGGTATAAATCTGTATCTTGCACTATTAACCCCTATTCTTTTTACAACGAATCATCATGGAAGGTGCAATTCATGAAAGGTTTCTTACGTTGCTTAAACTCTAGGAAGTTATCATTGCTAACTGCATAATTTAGCATGGGAAAGATTGCTTATTTGGCATGAGTTTGTTCGCAAGGAAAAAGGAAGATTAATTGAATTTACCTAATCTCAAATTGATAAAGTTTAGGATTGAAAAATCAATTGACACATAGATAACAAGTCGTGCAGAAGTGATCTCGATATTACTTTCTAAAAGTTAACCAAATTTATATGAACTTAGAAATACCTATGCTGTGAAATATTCATTGGGAATGAATTAAAATCCAAGAAACATTTATACCTTAAATACTTGCCCACATTCTCGGATTGTAGAATCAGAAAATTGAAAATGTAAAAGAACTAGGGTTTGTCCCTGAGTTTCTTAAAAGAAAATAATAAAGTTAGGAAACCCTAGGTCTGACAAACGTCAGCTTAAAGAAACTGAAACAGATTATTTCGTGACTCCATTATCTCATAGTACGATGCAGGACTTGCACGGCAAGTACGAAGACATATGGTCTTGTGATTGATTCCCAAGAAGAAAGGTTAAATATCCTCAACAAGGATGGTGGATCCTTACGCAAGTTATCTTGCAAAAAGGATGTATCTTTTGATATCCTTCTAAGTAAGGAAGGTTAAAAAAGAGGAAACTAAAATATCCAATGAACTTTAGGGTTGACCAAGTTCGGTTAATAGGGTACGCCCTAACCCAGAATATGAAGGATCTTGCCAAGTTGCAAGGCACCCCAGATCGAGTGCTAGATACACTCAAAAGGAAAGATTTCTTCCTTAGCAGTTTGCCAAACAACAAGATCGATCAATGGAAATGTTCGTGCTTGCTAGAGATTTTAGAGCATTGTTTGATTTATTAATTACAAATTAAATGAATATCTATACTTCAGGTTGAAGGCCTGAAGGGAGTGGTAGCTTTAGTTATCCCCAACTGTCTGCCTGACCCTTACCAAGCGGGTTGTTGACCACACCAGGAACGTGGACCGAACCCGCCGTGAGAGGTCTCTCTGTTGAGCGCTACTTGGAGCACGAGGACGCTTGGGTGCCAGGGGGGGCTTTGGCCGTAAATTCCTCGCCTTCTGGGCGCAAGAGGCTAACATGACTCAGGATTGGATCTCGAGGCCCGTATACTAGTCTACGGGCGGAAACTTGGAATAGTGATCCTTGTGGATTGCTGGATAGCCTTCGGGCCGATTATGGACAAGCCTACGACGGGATTCCTTGTATTTCAAAAATAAATATGATGATATGTTAATAAAGAACTTGTTTGATATTGCCTTTCTATGTCACGTGATAAGATTATGTGAAGGAACCAGTGCTTAACGGTTTAATTAAGAAGCTGATTGTTACATGTCCAATTAATGTGTTAGATAATTACATAACTAAAACAAACCGAGGAAAGTGCAGAGGCTGGGCCATGGGTCTGTCCTATGGTTGGGTGGTCCCGATTGGCCGGGAACTTTTCTCAAATCTCGAAGAACAGTGGGATGATCGTCAAAGGACACGAACAATGAAAGTGTTTACCTAGAGTTATGCCTTAACCGATTTACGTTGTTTTAGGGGAACAGAATGGGACTATGCCTTATGGTAGAGAGGTTGAGCTTTGCATCCCTCTCGTTTCCCATTCTCTTTGAACCAATTGTAGCGTGAATCTGCTTTGGACCTAGCGTTTCTGCGTAAATTAGTTCGCTTGGGTCCGACGCTAGTTGCTGTTAGGAAATGACGAATCAAGAAAACCCTAATTCTGGTCGATCCTAAGTGGGAACGGCCAGAATACTTCCGCTACATGGAAGACGCGGAAAGCCCTAGATCGCAAACCCCGCAACATTCCATTGGAGTGCTGGGCGGAGCTTTCTAGACATTATAGCAAGTATAAATTTTCAAAACCCAGAAAAGCACTAATTTTGATGAAAATTGATAGTTTTTTTTATTTTGAGTGGGGAATAATAAGTGGATATGGGATAAAATAAGAAAAAATATTGAGTTTCAGTTCGAATGATCAGTCATTAAAAAAATAGAAAATAAATATTTTCTTTTAAAAATAAATAGAAAAAATAAAGAAAAATAGATTTTTTATGTTTAAAAAAAGAAAAAATAAGTTCTATGTATGTGAATGTCTGACGAGGTAGAAGCATGAGGTTAAGTTATCGTTTAGCCCTTGTCCTTTGTGTTAAAGTGCGTATTTATTACTTTTACATACAAAAAATGATATAAAAAATCCTCTACACCTATGCATTGCAGCAAAATTTAAACGGTGAGGGGGAGGATGTTGTTATACATTAGTTTAAACACTAAAATAATAAAAAGTTTGATTGTTCTATTTATGCATAACATTTAGAATACGCTTTTTTTGAAAATAATGGATCTAGTAGCACGAGGGTTGCCTTGGTTGTGCTAGGTTTCTGCAGTGCAGCATTGCGTATTAGCGAAAATTCATTAAAAGGGTTATTTTTTGCATGACACATAGGCTGATTTTAAACCCTAATTGTTTGTACACAATCATACACCATTGTATGAATCATATACACATGGTATCTATTCCTGGTATGCATAGCATTTGGTTGAATTATAAATGACCCATGCTGGAGAGAGTAAGGCACCCAAGTTGTAGGTCTAGACAATGGGTCCAAGGGAACAAGTAAGTGAGAAGTGGTACATTTCTGGAACGATATAATAATGGTACCAAGAGTAAGTCTTTTTCGTATATGTTATATGTGTTAGCAATGCATATTGGGGCCAATCCCCAAGGTGTAGGAGGGTCGCAGTGGGGTCGCAGCAATTAACTGAGGAGTGTCTCTTATATTGCTTTACGTTGTGAATTACACCCAAATGTGTAGGGTCTCCCTCTAAGGAATCTGAGAAGGTTAAGGATTCATAAAATCGCAAAATGTATGTACGATGGCATGGAAATGTATCCTATAGACGCCCCTGACCGCGAGGCTGTGGGGTTGGCTTGTGCATGTCAGAGGTTCGACTAGTGCTATAGCTAGTGCCGGCCCATTTTAGGTCCCATCAGTGTTGTGTTTACTAAGAGCCACCAACAAGTGGTGGTTCTTCAGTCTAGGGCTTTTACGGACCAAATATTCGATTTATGTCCTCTGACAAGGACCATCAAGACAAAATACAAAAAGCAGAACGTGCTGAGAGGGCTAGATGGCGGTTGGAGATTGTAAGACATTATTCTCCTCAAAGAAGAAGCAACTTGTTACTCATAAGCGATAGTGGTTCTAGTAACCTAAGTGTCATAAGTAGCCCTTTTAGTGCAAGTGGAAGTCTTGGTACTTTCCTACTTTTAGTTAACTAACCCACTTCAAGTGGGGGTGTAGTTGTACCTATATAAACTCTTGTTGTTAATCCGGTTGTAGCCATGGCACAATCCATTGCAATTCTAGCAGGTACACCATATTTACCGACATTAGGAGCATCTTTGCTTATTTTCCATGGGTTACCAGAGGAGGATGGAGAACTCCATATTAAGGAGTTTCAAATGCTCATGTCCAACTATCGGATCCAAGACGACAGACACCTAATGATGTTCTTGAATATGACATTAAAAGGAAAAGTGGTAGTGTCGTATCACGGTCTAGAAGCCAGACTAGCAGTGCCTAGTTCTTTACGACTTTCCATAGAGAGTTTGCTCTTGAGAAGGGTGGATAGTATTGGTTGCGTGTCTTGAATGTAACACGCCAAGAGCCAAATGAGAATTTCCAGGCCTATGCTAAGAAACTAAAGCAAGTTCTTCGCAAACTTAATGCTTATATTCCCATTCCAGCGGTTGCACAATTGTAATATTTCCTACATGGATTGGATTTCAATATCCAGGTGCAGCTTAGTAGTGTCGCTGTGGCCGACATTGACACTCCTATTACCCAAGCTGAAGGAATAGAGTCGCACTTGCAAGCCACTTATGCAGCAAGGATAAATTGAAACAATAATAATTTGGCCTTGACCAATGGGAGTCAAGGTTAACCCATATCCAACGTGAATGGAAGGGGAGTATCATGCCAAATTTGCCTATGTTACCTGCTCCTCCTAGCATGACTATGCCTATGGCTAGTCAGGTGGCCTCACTAAATAGTGGGTGGAAGTCAAACAATGAATCCTAATGTTGTCCCAGTAGGTCACTGACCAATTCCTAATCAAGTGGTTAGGACGATGGGACGACAGATAGATTATTGCGGCTATGAGTGGAGTGCCTTTAATGTTCTTGGCGAAGTTAAGGACATGATGAAGCACTATACTGATATGATTTCTGAACAATACAAACAAATAGCTGTGGACGTCAATTTTCTTAAGAAGCAACACAAATTGATAGGGAGTCGACACCCTGAAGAGGGTGCCTCCTCAAGATTCAGCTGTAAGTGGTGTGGTGGCAAACATTTCCTTAGGAATTGCCCGAATGTCAAATGCAATATTTACGGAAAGTCTAGCCACTTAGCTGCTACCTGTTGGAGTAAGATTAGTTCTCTCCAACAAGGGAGAAACAACCACATCCAATAAACCATCGCGTACAAGGAAATAATCTCTAGCAAGATGAGGGACCAATACAAATACTGTAACGAGGAAAGGCTACTGTAGAGGAGTTGCCTCATGGCAGTGGAGTCAGCCTTATTAAGACCGTATGCGTCAATGATGCTGAAACTTCTAATCTATGAGCCATAACAAGAGGTCAAAAGATCAAAGAGGGTGACAAAGGAATTGTAAAACTTGTCGAGGGAAGCCCTAAGCAAGATGCTAGGAAAAAGTGAGTCCTGAATCCTAATATGGAAGGTGGACCTTTAAGACCTGTTGGTAGTAAAGTTGATCCCAAGAAGGATACAGGATTGCCAAGAAAGAAGGTAAAGGCTAAAAAAGAGGCACCAAAGCCGATCGAAAGACCAAAGGAGAGAATTGTTTGGTGTGAGAAGAGAACTTTGGCTAACTACCACCATTTTGACCTAGCAAGTTCTCTTTGTGAAGTTAAACCATACGTAAATCTCCTACAATTAATTAAACTTTCTCTAAGAGTACGCAAGGAATTCAAATAAAAACTGCGTATAGGGTATATTGTAGAACCTTTTGGGCATAGCTAGAGTGAGAGAAGATTGGTTCGATCAAGCTGAAAAGCATTTCCCTAGGGTTCCAACGTATGTAGATGGAATATTAGTGGAGCACGCTTTCATGGATATTGGATCCTCTGTCAATATCATGAGTTCAGATTTGATGGAGAGGTTAGGCCTAGAGATCCAAAAAGATGACTCCACACTTCTTAGGATGGATGATGATAGTCTAAGACAATTGGAAGGTTGCATCACTAAGGTCCACGTTACAGTTGCAAGTGTGGAATGCTATCTAGAATTTAGGATGATAAGGTTTGCAGGACATCCTAGCTATCGAGTTTTGCTAGGCAGGCCATGGATTCTACGGACAGACTGTCAAGTCGATATGCCCACTGGTTGAGTAATTCTAGGTTAAGGTGCCCATCATGTAATAGTGGATGCTTACCCTGAGTCTCCTCAGAGTGAGAGCTCCATTATCCTCCACTCAACTAGAAATAGTAGTAGTGAGACATCATCGAGCGATGGATCTAAAGAAGGGTCCACTACATAGAGGATATTTATCAGATAAGCTTGAATGAGCCGATAGAGCCTCAAGATTGAATAAGAGATGCAGATGTTATTGAGTTGGATCTTGGCACGCCTAATGATTTGCAGCCAATAAAATTAGGTTCCATTCTCAGTTCGAAAGAGAGAGAGGACTATGTGTCCCTCATTCAGGAGTTTTGCGACATCTTTGCTTGGAGCTATGATGAACTTAGGGGTATTCCTCCCAGTCTGGCTGTGCATACCATTCTTGTAAAGGAAGGTACCCTCCCTATACGTCAGAAAGTAAGGCGTATGCCTTTTGAAATAAGGGATAGGCTGTTTGAAGAGCTTCAGAAGTTGCGAAAGGCGGGTTTAATCTTCCCAGTTAAGCATACTGAATGGTATTTGCCAGTTGTGATTAGAAAGAAGAAGAATAATCAAGTTTGTCTTTGTGTAGACTTTAGAGAGCTAAATATACAGATTGTTAAAGATTACTACCTCTTGCCATTTATTGGCCAAATTTTGGATCAATTGGTAGGTAGGAAAATATATTCAATCATGGATTTCTTTGTAGGGTATAACCAAATGGTGATTGCTAAGCAACACAAGCTAAAAATGACATTTATCACTGTCTTCGGTACATTTGTGTACCATGTGATGGCATCCGGGTTATGTAATGCACTTGATTTGTAGCAAAGAACAACTAACAAGAGCTTTGGTGACATCTCCTCCGAGGAGTTGAAAGTATTCAGTGATGACCTGGGGGTAACCACCGTAAGAGAAAGGAAGTTGATTATTTTGCGGAAGTGTTTTGAGCATTGCAGATAATTTTACATAGCTCTCAACCCACGAAAGTGCGTCTTTGGAGTCCCTTATGGGCTATTGTTAGGCCATGTGGTCAGTTTCGTAGGGATTGCGACTAACCCTGAAAAAATCAAGGTCATAGTTGCCATGAGTCGGCCACGTACTTCAAAGGAAGTGCATAGCTTTCTGTCATCAGTAGGGTACTATCGGAGGTTTATTAATGCATTGGTGGCGTAGAAAGAACATTGCCACTGACGAACCTATTGTCCTTTAACTGTCAATTTGCATGGAGTGATGCTTGCAAAGTATCTTTTAATGATGTGAAGCAGGAGTTTGCCAAAGCACCTAAAAGGGGTGAAATGTTCTATATATTTTCTACAGCAACCATGTATAGTATTAGCTACTACTTATCCCAAATTTGGGAGGAGAAGTGGTACCATCCGATAGCTCTTCCTAGTGGGTATATCAAAAATTAACTACACCTATATGGAGAAGTTGTGCCTTACGATGGTATCTGCAACAAAAAATTTCAGACACTACATTCTTTATGAGAAGGTGGTTTTTTATACGAAGGCGGAAGGACTTCGATTATTGTTGAATAAGTTACATCCGCTTGATCGTTTAGCAAAGTGGTTAATCACTTTGCAAGAATTTGATTACGAGATTAAGAGCAAGCCGCCCAAGCTTCAGGGTATTGTAGAGTCTCGTGGATTTTGGAGAGCCAAAAGAGGTCTCGGCTGAAGGGAGTAATATGGAAACTTTATTCAAGATTGATACAACGTCTATTCCCTCCTGGTATGCTGCTATAACGTACTATCTTTCTACAGGAGAGACTGGAGCTACTTTATCAAAATCGGAGAAGAGAAAAATTAAACAATAGGCATTGAAATTTTTCTTGATTGCATGAACACTATATCGACAGGGTGTTGATGATATCTATCACTGATGTGTGATGCCTGACAAGGTTCCATTTATACTGGAAGAGTGCCATGAATCTGCTTGTAAAGGGCACTTTTCTGGACAGTTGACAGCGCAGAAGGCTTTAAGAGTTGGATATTGGTGGCCGTCCATCTTCCAGGATTCATTTGACTATGTCAAGAGATGTGATACATGTCAAAGACATGAAAGTAAAGAGAATAGGAAGCGTCCACTTGCGCTGATTATGGCTACCCTTCCATTTGAGAAGTGGGGCATTGATTTTGTGGGACCTATTACCCTGTCGTCTAGTACTAAAAAAAGATACATTATACTAGCAACTAATTACTTTACAAAGTGGTCAGAAGCACATGCAACGAGGCATGACAATGCAAAAGAGACTGCCAGTTTCCTACTTGAGCAGATCATCTGCCGTTTTGGTCTGCAAAGGAAATAGTATCAGACCATGGAATCCATTTTTTGAACAAGGTGATTAAAAGCTTAAGTGAAGCATGGAAAATTAAGCATAACAAGACGAGCCCCTATAATCTGCAAGAAAATGGACAAGTTGAAAGTACCAATAAGCAGTTTGTGGGTATCCTATCCAAAATAGTCTCCAAAAAGAAGTGGGATTGGGATACAAAATTATATGTGATGGTTTGGGTGTATAACACAGCGTTTAAGCGAGTCATTGGCCACACCCCATTCAAATTAGTTTATGGGGAGGAGTATGTCTTGCCCTTAGAAATTGAGTTGCCGACCATAAGATTCGCAATCAATCATTCTTTGGGTGACAAAGATGCCCTATTCGAGCAGTTTACGACTATAACCCACTTGGATGAACTTAAATTGCAGAGTCTGTTGCACCAGGAGGTGGCTAAGTGTCAGATGAAGCAGTTGTATGATCTGAAAGAAAAGAAATATACCTTTAAGAAAGGGCAGTTAGTTCTATACTATGATGCGTGTAGGGAGCTATTTTTAAGAAAGCTGGAACCTAGATGGGATGGCCCTTAAAAGATAGTTCGGTTAGGTAAAAATAAGTCCACAACTTTAATAGCTGGTCTATAGGGAGTGGAATTTAAGAATAAGGTTAATCTTAATAACATTAAACCTTATTATTTTTGAATATGCTAACATGCTAAATGCATTGCAAGTCTATGCTGGGGTTGATTTGAGACCTGCATGAGAGCTTAAACTAGTTGATGGGGCGATTAATCCCTTATCTGGAGCACCCATATCTCGAGCAAAGATATCACCAGGGAAAACTTATTCGGTGGAGCAAAGAATACAAAGTGATTGAGCAAGAAGATGGTGCCTTTGTGTGGGAGATCAAAGTTTTCTACCATCATTGTTTACAAATCTTGACAAGTATCCCTGTTGAGTTTAATGAAGAAGGTGGGATGGCGCCATCAGTTCATCCTCTCAATATGCTGAATTTGGACTATCATAATTACAAATAGAGTTCTTGATGGTTGGCTATGTAAACCCATTATGGACATACATGTTATACTTTGATGGAGCATCCCGATGGCCTAATAAAAAAGGGAGTGTTGGAGTAGTTATCCGAGATCCTTGACGTAGGGTTGCAATGAGATTAGCTATTTATCTCGGGGTAGGGATTCACTAACAGCATAGCAGAGTATAAAACCTTGATTATGGGATTGAATTTTGCCAAGAAGGGTGGTATTTGGTAGTTGTTGGTAAAGGGGGATTCCCAGCTGATCTAAAATCAAATCAATGGGACATATAGAGTCCGGAGTCCCATCCTTTGTATGTATCATCAAGTTGCGATAACCCTACTTGATGAATTTGAGAGCGTATCTCTTCAGCTCATTCCATGTTATTGGAATCAATTTGCGGATTCCTTAGCTACTTTTTATTGTGAAGAGGACATCTTCTTCAATTGTGGTCCTAGTCTGGATGTTGTTCTTGATAAGGAGACGGGACCTAGTTGCTTGTGGGGAATGTTATCAGACCACACGTTATATGGTAGGTGATGGTTGATATGGGTAATACGAAGAGTAGCCGAGACCCATCTACCACTATTATCCTGGGCCCTTAGGTTGATTAGACGACATGTTATGCACACGCCTCTTGCTATATATGTAGGAGGTATGGGTCACAACTTGATGCATTTAGTTTAGGGTTGAGAGCCCTATTTTTTCCCTTGGAATGGAGCGTATTTTCCTATATCTGCCTTCTTCCAAGGAGGAATCTATATGAGCTGGTTTGCTTGATTTCTTTAGGCTAGGAGGGCCAGTTGTTTTAAGGTTTTAATGATCTATTTCTTAGGCTAGGAGAGCTAGCTAGTTTGTTGTGAAATGTGCAATTTCTTTAGGCCAAGAGGGCCCTATATCTATTTGGTGCGAATACAGTTAATGGGTTTTTGTTGTAGTGATTGCATCATACATGTTGACAAGTCCCTGGAGGGAGCCTTTGCTGCGAAGGAGCTTCTTGTGGCCATTCCAGGTGGTTTCATCCCCTTTCCAAGTCTTTTCCCTTAAGTAATTAATGATATATGTGCCTATAAGGGTTACTTTCTTTTGCTTGTTGGGGACCAGCACTCGAGGCATGAAGCCCCAGCTTTAGGCTCTGTATGTCCGGGGGAGGCCTGAGTAGTCATTGCCTTTTGTAAAGGCATTATTAGGCATTGAAAGACCTATTGTAGAAGACAATTCTAGTGACCCTGTTCTGCTGACGTACTAGGCAACCATTCTAGGAGTTCCTACTAGTTGTGAGGCAGTTAGAGAAGCCTATTGAAATAATGATGTAAAGAGGCAAAACCCTAAATATATTAAAGACAATATATGAATATATGGTGGTGTGTAAAAAGGGGTTCTAACCCCTATAAAAATAGAAAAGGAAAGAAAGAAAAATCCTTGAGCTGTTGTTTATCGCCTTGTGAAGGCTTGGTAGGTTCCTGGGGATGAGATAAGATCCGAGGCCGATGCCTTGTCTTCCGAGGGGTGGCATCTAGCTTAAAAAACAAAGAATACAAGGTCGGAGAAAAAATAAAAGTGAGCGCTAGAAAAGGATTCAGTGTCGCCTTGCGAGGGCTTGGTACATTCTTGGGTACCGAGATAGGAGTTGAGGTCGATGCCCTATTCTCCGTGGGTCACTACGCTCACCTCCCTCCTTTTTACACGCTCGAATATGAAAAAAAAGAGGCTAAAGAGTAATGTGCTAAAAGATAATATTTGTTGATCAGGATATAGGAGTTCTCACCTAGAGCTCCTTGTTGAGTTGTCATTAGTTAGGTAGGTAGTTCAAACCACCACTTAGGATGACCTCTTTGCTGGTTCTTTTTAGCTTGGCTGTGTTGCAATAGTTGGTTAGTGACTAGCGTTGGGCTTTCTGTTAGAATATGCTAGACCTACTCCTCATGGAATCATGCCTTTGTTTTGACAAGGGGTAGGGTGAGAGCTAAGATGTGTTTTGTTGTGTATCTATTCTATATCAGCTTGATGCTCTTTATGGTTGTGTTTATGTGTAGATCTATTCGTGGGATTTGACAGGCTGAGTCGCCCTATCCCGTGGTCACCAATGACGGATGATTTTTTATTTCAATAAATGCTTAAAAATAGAAAAAATTCTCAAATTTTGGGGGAAAAATAGAATTTGTCGAAGGCGACACTTACAATCAGTACGATTTTAAGCGGCAATGCTCGAAAATGCTTAAAAGACCCACTAGACGACAGTTGGTGAATTTTCATAAATTTTTAGCATGTCAGACGAGACCCTGGGAGATGCACGGCAATGGAGGACTTCAAGATGGATGCCCAAGATTTTTTAGACTTAAAATCGGGTACCGGACGATGCAATGGGGATGCCCAGGAGGCCAAACCAAAAAGGCCAAGTGTGAATAGGACTTAAGAATTCCAAAGGCATGCCTCTTGGGAGCTCCCTTTGGGGAGACCCAAAAAATTAAAAAACGTGGAGAGGGGGGGGAGGCACTATTTTTTTCGAGCACATTCTGAGAGAGGGTGCCATCATCCATGATGAAGAGGAGGGGCTATGGGGGCTGTAAACAACCCCTAACTGATCTTAGGCCTGATCTACATTCAATATACGCTTCGAATCGCCGGTCTCCGCTCCTTCATTGGCTGTCTCATCGTGGAGATTGAAAATCAGTCTTTCTCTCTCCTCCCTCTCTCTCTTGCATAGAGGCACTTCATGTGGCAAGAATCAAGATAAGAATTGGGTGATGGATGCTTGTCCGAGAGGCACTAGATTGTTCCGAGGAGGCTAAAGGCTGAAGATCTATGCTGAAATCTATGGTTGGTGGGTCGATACACACTCCCAATTAAATATTTAAAAAAATCGAAACACATAAAAATGCAATATGCTCTATTTTATGAAAGAAATTTTCTTGTTTTTTATCGTTTATGGCCTAAATGGTGTGCGCATGGGTTGAAATTTTGTTGGAATGTTCCTTGCATTATTTTTTAGGGCTAAAATCATTGTTATGTAGAACCTGTACTGATTTACAACAATTATAAATTTTCAAAACCCGAAACAACACTAATTTTGATAGAACTTGATAGTTTTTTTTATTTTGAGTAGAAAAAATGAGTGGACATGGGATCAAATAAGGAAAAATACCGAGTTTTGATTCCAATGATCAGTCATTAAGAAAACCGGAACATATCTATTTTCTATTAAAAATAAATAAGAAAAATAAAGCAAAATAGGAAAAAATGGGTTTCTTGCGTTAAAGAAAAATGAAAAAATAAGATCTATGTATGTAAATGTTTGATGGGGCTGAAGCATGAGGTTAAGCTTCAATTTGGCCCTTTTCCTTTGTGTTAAAGTGCGTATGTATTGCTTTTACATACAAAAAATGACATAAAATTTTCTCTACACCTATGCATCGTAGCAAAATTTAAACGATGAGGGGGAGGATGATGGTATACATTAGTTTAAGCACTAAAATAATAAAAAGTCCGATTGTTCTCTTTATGCATAACATTTAGGATGCGGTTTATTTGAAAATAATGGATCTAGCAGCATGAGGGTTGCCTTGGTGCTAGGTTCCTACAATGCAGCATTGCGTATTAGCGGAAATTCATTAAAAGGGTTGTTTTTGCACACCACATAGGTTGATTTTAAACCCTAATTGTTTGTGTGAAATCATACACCATTGCATGAATCATATACGCATGGTATTTATTCATGGTATGCATAGCACTTGGTTAAATCATAAATGACCCACGCTAGAGAGAGTAAGGCACCCAAGCTGTAGGTCTAGACAGTGGGTCCAAGGGGACAAGTCAGTGAAGACTGGTACATTCTGGAACGATATAATATTGGTACCAAGAGGGGAGTCTATTTTGTATGTGTTAGTGACACATCTTGGGGCCAATCCCCAAGGTGTAGCAGAATCGCAGTGGGGTCATGGCAATCAGCCGCTGAGGGGTGCCTCCTATGTTGTTCTACGTGGTGAATTACACCAAAATGTGTAGGGTATCCCTTTTAGGAGTCTGAGAAGGTTAAGGGTTGATAAGAATACAAAATGTACGTATAATGGCAGGGCAATGTGTCCTATTTATGATCCTAAATGCAAATCCGTGGGGTTGTCTTGTGCATGTCAGAGGTCCAGCTAGTACTATGGCCAGTGCAGGCCCGTTTTAGGTCCCATCATCTCATTATATCTAGTTATAATGTATTACAATAAGCAGTTATGAATGGATTGATGTGAAATTTTCATGTTGAATTATCTTGATTTTATGTACTTTTGATGACACTTGGTGGGTAGTATCATTAGCTATCAATTCATGGTCATTTTGCCTTGGTTTTGATGGTATTTTGGTTGTTTACAGAAGAAAGCAAAAAAATTTGAAATATCTGCACCATTTTGGATTGCAATGTGGCATCTTCTTCTACTAATAGGGCTCTTCAATATCACTAAGCTTGATGTACAAATTATGCCTACTAAAAGATTCAAGTTTGGCATGTATTGGTGCAGAAATCACAGATAAAGCCACTAAGGATGCATGATGAGCAGCCTGAAACTACGACTGATGACGAATGGGATGAGCTTAAGGAGTTATGCAAGTCCACTCTCATCTTGTCTCTCACTGAACATGTGCATTACAATGTGGTTGAGGAAGCACAGAGTGCTTGGTAGCTTTGGGATAAAATTAAGAACTTTTATAACAATAAAAATCCAACAAGTCAGATGTATTGGTTGAAGCAACTTATGTACTTGTGCATGAAGGAGAATATGATGATGTTTACTCATTTGAGCCAATTTCATGCTACTCTTAAGAACTTAACTTTGTAGGGCATTACCTTCAATGATGAGGTTACTCCATTGTTTTTGCTTGGGACTTTGAGTGAGTCATGGGATGTATTCCGCACTGCCTTATGTTCTCTTACTACTATTCTGAACTTGTTTGATGTAGAGAGTGCTCTTCTGTAGGAAGAGATCAACCGTAAGAACTTGGATGCCTCTTGTGTGTCGCATGCTTTAAGTGTTAGAGGCAGAGATGGTGCTGGAAAGAATGATCGTGGGAATGGCCATGGTAGAGACTCATAGAAGTCTAGGTCTAAATTGCATGTTAAGTCGTGCAACAAGTCTTGTGGGAGAAATGCTAATGTGACATGTCATCTTTGTGGCAAGAAGGGTCATATACACCCACAGTGTCATGAGTTGCGCAATGAGAAGCATAAAGAGAAGGGAAAAGACAAAGTATAAAAAAAGTCCTATGATCGTAGCATGGTATCTGCAAAATCTTGTGTGAAAATCAAGGAGATAAATGGCATGTAGATTGAAAACTTCAATGGGGAGTACATACTTGCAGCTTGTTCTTGTGATGCTACATCGTTGATCAAGATTCGCTCTATGTATACGCAGTGTTGTCTTTTGGATTTTCATACTTTATTTCATATTAAACTATGCCGTGAGTGGTTTCACTCCTACCCACTGTCTTTGGTTCAATTTGCTTGGGCGATAATAGGTCACTTGCTATTGTTAGCATTGAGGATGTACGACTGTGGTTCTCTATTGGTATTACTTTTATGTTACAGGATGTACGTCATGTACTTGCGCTTATCAGATGTAAGTCATGTATGCCATGTATGTCAGTACTTTTATGTTATAGGATGTATATCATCTACCTGCGCGCTTACACGTAGTCTTATGTCTGCAGGGTAGCTTGATGATGTTGGATTTCATGTTTCATTTGGAGATTATGCTTGGAAGATCACATGTGGTAGACTTATGCTTGTTAGAGGTGCCAAGGTTGGCAACCTCTATCCTCTTGTAGTTGATGGGTCCTTTGTTGACCATAAAAAAAGCTAAGGCAGTTAGTACAACTGTTCATGTCATAAATAGATCACCTTCTAGTGGTTTGGATTTTCAAGTTGTAGAGGATGTATGGACTGTCTTATGCACATATACATGTCTTTGGATGTGAGGCATTCTGCCGTGTGCCCAAAGACAAGCGTACCAAGCTAGATCCTAAGAGTGTCCAATGCATTTTCCTTGGCTATGGAGATGCATGTGAGATGGGTTACTACCTCTGGGATCTACAAGCGTGGAAAGTCATCCGCATTCATGATGTAGTCTTCCATGAAGATAAGATGCATAGGAATCTTGAGAAGGTGGTAGAGATATGCAGAGTTATGTTCCAGGAGAAGCCACGTGCTCCTGCACAACCAATTGGATACCCTTCACTAGCAGTTGATACACATGGCTACGGTGTTGGACAGGATGCTAGCCATGTAGCAAAGCCTATAGTGAGATGGTCTACTAGATCTAGACATCCACTTGATAGATTTAAGCCCTTGATGCATTATGTCTTGGTTACATATACAAGAGAGCCTCTCACCTATGATAAGACTATGCACAGGGTGACAGTCACTCCTAGGAGAGGGCTATGCAGTCTAAGATAGACTGCCTATATAAGAATATGACTTGGGATTTGGTTGCCTTGCCTAACGCAAGAAGGCTGTGCCATACAAATGGGTGTACAAGCTGAAAAGTACGCTGGAAACCCCAATTTGGCTTATAAGGTAAGACTTGGTGATATGTATGCTGCTTGTCCGAGTATCAGAATTTCTATTGATAATGTTGAAGAGGATTATCATTGCTTTGTTCAGGATTCATGCTCTTATCCGATTATTCTTGGACAGCCTTTCATTACAAAAGCAAGAATGGAAACGAAAGTGATGGATGACGGGTCAGCTTATGTGCGGATACGCAGTAAAGATGGTATGCGAGCTGTTCAATTTATGACTGTTGGGGTAAATCATCCGAGAAACAGGGACTCCTTGCGTGAGGCACCACTACCTGCAAAGGAGTTGGATTTTCATTAGGTACCACTGTCTTGCGAGACGCCAGTGGTACGGAGCGGAGAAAAGAGGAGATCTCGTCTCCTGGGAGCCAAGTCTTTCTCCAATAATTTTGTTGGTTTTTCTTCAGATAGTTTAGTGAGTTATCAAAAAATTTCAGATTTGCCTAGAGCTGCCAGGCAATACATTGGTCGTAAGGAGAAAGAGTTGAAGAATGCGGGTATTTTGCAAGCAAAAGAGCATGTAGATGGATTGTATGAAGGGATGTCTTATGCAGATACATTGTTTGAGATGGGAACAATGCTGAAAACTGTTGTATGTAAGGGTTCAAAGACCATACCTGTGCAAACCTTGGATATGTTTCAGGAAATTTCTGGTTTTATGCTGAAAACAGAGTTAGCGGCTGAGAAAACTCAGCAAACTGAATTTATGGCTGATCTTGATCAGCTAACAGAGCTGTAGAGGGCTGAATTCATTCAGCCAACAGAGTTGAATGCAGAAAAATTTCTGTATACAGAGTTTCAGGATGCACCTATGCAGTCCATAGAGCCGAGGGCTGAATCCATTCAGCCAACAGAGTTGAATGCAGAAAAATTTCTGCATACAGAGTTTCACGCTGCACCCATGCAGTCCAAAGAGCGAAAGGCTGAAATTTTTCAGCCAACAGAGTTGAGAGTTGCTGAAAATTTGCGGAAATTGTAGCAAAGAAAAGAGTTCTTGAATGATGCCAAGGTTGACACAAAATATAAAACAGTTGATAAGAAGGTTAAGCCGGTTGCAGGGCCGCTTCCTTCTGATAGTGATGAGCAGATTGAAAAAGCTATGAAGCAGCCTATGTTGAGAGATTCTGCAAATATTGGACATAAATTTACAACTGAAACTCTTGCAGAATTGAAGATTGGAAATGATGATTTCTTGCTTCCAGTGGAAAAAGAATGTTTTAGAGAGATGCTTGGACGTCATGGTAAGGCATTTGCTTTCTTTCCACATGAAATTGGCTGCATTAGTCCCGAATTGGTTGCACCTATGGTCATCTTCACTGTTCCTCATGTACCATGGAATATACGCCCTATACCTGTGCCTAAAGCACACTTGCCAAAGCTGATAGAGTTGCTGAATGAGAAGATTAAGATGGGAATTTTGGAACCCTCTTCTACACCTATTCTAACAGGTGGTTTACTGTACCAAAGAAGAATGGTACTTTGAGATTTATTCAGGATATGCAGCCCGTGAACAAAGTGACAATCAGGAATGTGGGAACATGTCCAGTTGTGGATGAATTTGCTGAGGCTTTTGCAGGACGAGCCATCTATTCTCTAGGTGACTTGTATTCAGGTTATGATCAGTTTCAACTTGCCTTGGAAAGCAGGGATATTACTACTATGCGGACACCTATTGGTCTTGTGAGGATGTGTACCTTGCCTCGAGGTGCCACAAACTCAGTTGCTCATATGATGAATGCTATGCATAGAGTTCTACGAGACTATATTCCGCAGTATACCATGCCTTTTCTAGATGATGTGCCTATTAAGGGTTGTGCAGAAGAAGAAAAGAATGAAAGTCTTGATTTGCGTGGATGTAGACAGTTTTTGGCTAACCAGTTGGTTGCTTGTGAGCAAATATTGACACGATTAGAGGAGGTAAATTTGACACTTTCAGGGCTGAAATCTGTCTTTGGTGTTAATGAAGTCATCATAGTTGGGCATATGGTTGGATATTATGGCAGGAAGCCTTCACCTGCAAAGGTGGATGCCATAAACAGGATTGCAGAGTATTGCTCGACTACTTCAGAGGTGCGGAGATTTGTGGGAGCTTGTGTATTTTACATGATTTGGATTCCTCATTTTGCTCATATAGCAGATGTTCTTTATCAGCTGCTTCGAAAGGGGCAGAAATTTCATTGGGATGAGAAGCATTCGAAAGCCATACGTAAGCTCAAGAAGCTGTTGCAGTCAGCTCCTACTCTTCGCAAGGCGGATTATCAGTGTGGACGACCGATCATGTTGACAGTTGATACTAGCCCTATTGGCATAGGTTGGGCAGTGGGACAGGATGATGCTGATGGAAATAGGTATGCAATCCGCTTTGGAGCTAAAGTTCTTAATGAGCGACAGAGGAGATATCCGCAGATTAAAAGAGAGCTGTGGGGAGTAGTCACTGCACTGAAGTGTGATAAAGGGTATTTCATTGGAGCTTCAGTTGTTGTGGAAATAGATTGTTTGCCTTTGCTTGGTATGATTACTAGTTGCTCGACTCCAGATATAGCGATGCTTCAGTGGATTGCCTATATCAAATCATTGAATCCAGAATTTCGACACATAGCAGGGAAAGATAATCTAGTTGCTGACATGCTATCTAGAGCGAGATATGAGGATGAGGAGTCAATGCTTGCAGAAGATGATGAGACAGAGTTTGCTGCTTCTGTCCTTGTTCATGATTGTCATGTATCTACTGTTGAAGCCTTTATTGAAGAACTTTATGTTGACGAGTGGCTGCAAATTGGACAGTATCTAAGTTCATTGACTCGAAGAGCTGATTGGACAGATGATGAATTCAAGAAAATCAGAAGGAAGGATTATGGGTATTTCTTGAAAGATGGTTTTCTTTGGAAGCATCCAAAGAAGAGAGGAGGCTTGCCCTTGAGAGTAGTTTGTGATCTAGCGATGCATATGCAGATTATGTGAGAGTTTCATGAGAGATCATGGGCTAGACATAGAGGTGTGTGGGCTACCTATGAGAAAATCAAAGAAAGATACTGGTGGAAAGGGATGTATAAAGATATTTCTCACTTTGTGGAGATTTGCAGGGACTGCCAGCTTTACTCTTTAGTGCGACATCGTGATGAATTACATCCGACTTATCCACTATGTATGCATTATAAGTGGGTGGTAGGCTTGGTTACTTTGCCAATGGGACTTTGGCAGATGAGATATCTTGTCTTGGCTAGGGAGGATCTTACAAACTATGTTGAAGGCAGATCTTTGAGGACAAAGACCACCACTACAGTATGTAAATTCTTATTGGAAGAAATATTTTGCAAGTATGGATGTATAGGCAAGATTACAATTGATCGTGGAGAGCTAGATGCAGATGAAGCTAGAGAATTTTTCTCACGGCTTGGGATTAAATTGGCTCTTACTACTGCCTATAATCTAGAGGGAAATGGCAAGAGTGAAAGAGGACATCCGCCGATAGTTAAAGCATTGGCAAAAGCTTGTAGAGGTCGGATTGGGGATTGGCCGAGATTACTACCTTTTGCGTTGTGGGTTGATCGCTCTACACATAGTGTGACTACTGGATACATGCCTGCAGAGTTGATGAATGGGCAAAAACCTATCATGCCTACAGAAATTTGTGCTCTCACTTGGATTGTTCTTCCGTGGCATGAGAATTTATCAAGGGAAGAGCTTCTAGCTCTTCGGATTCGTCAACTAGAGAGAAGGACAGAAGATGTGCAGCTAGCAGTTGATTGTTTGAAGGCAGCCCGTCTCAGAAACAAGGATAGGTTTGATTTAAGGCATCGCTTGAGGCCTAGAGCCATAAAAGAAGGAGATTGGGTTCTAGTCTATGACACTAATCTAGAGAATCAGCATAGTAGCATGAGAAAAATGGTTTAAAGATGGTTTGGACCATATGAGGTGAAACAGGTTTTTGACAATGGTACCTATGAGTTGGCTGAATTAGATGGAATAGTATTGAGGGTGCCCATTGCTGGAAAACGAGTCAAGATTTTCAAGAGAAGAGAAGATGAAGAATATGCACTTAAAGCGTTGACAAAAGAAGAGCAGGTAGAAGAAAGACAAGCAGAAGAAGCAGAGAATATAGATGATGAAGCTGATGGAGAAACAGGTCTACTAGAAACAGAAAAGGGACTCGACCTGTTTGTGGATTTGAATGATCCTGGATAGTTGGCACATCCGGAGGATGCGCAGGTTTAGAGGGGTGGATGTCCTGCTGCTACGCATCCGAATCGTATACACCTCCATTTCTTTTGTTGTGCATTTGTGTTATTTTCTGCATGTGATTCATTGTGTGTGTGATGCATTATGATAATCCCCATCCAATGTATATATTCCCTTAGTGCATGTGTATGATTTTGTTTGGATGCATGATGTGTGTGTGTTAGAAAAATATGAAAAACTGATGCCAAAGGACATTATCAAGCTGATAATTTCAATGATGATCTCTAAGAAAAGTGCAGGGAATTATGGACTCAAAGGAATCAAAGGAAGGTTTGTGGAAGCGATCATCTTAGTTCAAAAGTTCCCATGACATAGTGCGTAGATCACCCATCACAAAGCTGTCTGTTAATGGGGCAATTGATGACTCCAAAGATACCCTAAAAGAAAGGCTCAAAGGTGGATGGAGTTGCAGAAAAAGTAGTGAAAGGAGCCTTGAAGGTTAGCCCACAGAAAGAAATGAAAGACACCATAAAGAGAAGTGGCAATGCATGGGAAGAAGAGAAAGAAACAAGTCCTAAATTAGACAGCAAGAAGTTGTTGAGTCATGAATCTGGTGCTGAATCTTCAGATCTAAAACCATGCACTGATTTCCATTTGGACCTCTCAAAGAGCAAACTGGCAGAACTGAAGACTATCGCCAAAGCTAAAGGTGTAAGAGGTTATTCAAGGATGAAGAGGGGAAACCTATTTTTGGGTTTTAAACCGCTTTTGGAGGGAAAAAGCAAGGGAAAAAGCACGCTGTTTTAGGGGGGAATCTCTCCGTGAAGTGAAAGGAAGGAAATTACATGACAGAGGACGAGAGGAAGAATGGTTTTGATTCTGGAAGGTTATAATGATGCGGAAGGCTTTGTGTACCGAGAATTTCGACACAGAATGAAAACGACATGTGACGCCGACACAACTGGATTCAACAGAACTTCAACCCACCATGAAATGGCAAAGATGATGTCTACTGCTGCCCAATTCCTGAAAAGCGGGAGCTTGATGAAGCATTGCAAAGAGAAATTCATGCAGCATTTAGAACAAGACGTCAAAGCAGATTTATGAGGCTTTGACAAATCAAACAGTGGACTTGGTTTTAACAGCTCATCCTTCACAATCTGTTCGAAGGTCATTACTTCAAAAGCATGGATGGATCCGGACCTGTTTATCACAATTGTATCAACCAGGCATTACTCCTGATGAAAAGCGGGAGACGCTTCTACTCCTCACATCGAAACTTTGCTGCTGGTTTTTCTTCTGATCTGCGATCCTGCTATTGGGAGTAAGGTCTTCCCTCCGGTGCAAGCATTCCCGAGGTCAAGAACGCTTAACGTCACCGAGCTTTGCAATGCCACTCGGATCTGCAACCTAGCAAAGGAGATGAATTTGTCCGCTTGAGGGATGCCTACGACAGAATTCAGATGAACAAGGACTAACAAGTCGCTGAATCAGCACAATTCAACTCTTCGTTTCCAGTATGTGAGAGATGCGCCTATTCTTGCTCGTATGAATGTAAGGCTTCAGGAGCTGGATCCTTCCTTTAACCCTGCACTAGTTGCAAAATCTGGCCAACAACCACCTTCTGAAACACCGCAATTTTGTCCACTGACAGCAGAGGATTTCCGTATCACACTTGGTGTGGAGAGATTTCGATGACCAGAGATCCATTTCCAGTTGCATCTGATTGGGCTTTATCAAGTTGGAATAGATGAGGCAGTGAATGTTTCCATGAGGAGGTTGCCCAGTGACTGGTATTGCAATAGGATTGATGGTAAACAAGAAGTAATGATTGGAATCTATGGCTACAGCTCCTTCTGATGTTCTTCTAGCTCAACTTCTGTAGCATGAAAGCCAGATTAAGAAGCCTTTGCATGTTGTTCCCTTGTTTGAGAAGCTTGCAGATTTAGAAACTGCCCCTACTTCACTGTCCCGTTTGTTTTCTATTGACTGGAGGCAATACTCTATTTGAAGGGTTGGATAGGAGGCTTTTGGCAGAATTGAGAAAGATCTAACCCCAAGGTTCACCCATAAGAGTTGTGAGAGCATGTGATCGACTATCGGATGCTTTGGCACACACTATTGGCCATGTTGCTGCTACTGTAAGCATGTCCAACTGAAGGTATGGTTGGCATAGATGTTTTGGGTCTTCATAAAGAAAAGAGCCTTACAACATTGAACAGAAACAGACGTTGTTCTATCCCAGGTCATTAATCTTCTGCTAATGAGTCAGAGGAAAAGAACGATGAGCTTAAATTGCAGCAAGAGCAACTATTTTCTATAGTAGGAAACAGGGAATACATATGTCTTGAACTTTTAGCTGTGACACTGCCCTCTCCTTTAGCCATGAATCCAATCAACAAAAGATGGAAGTTGTAAAGACTTGCTGATATCTTTTCAGCAAATAATGATGGACTTGACCTCATTATAGAGATGTTCCTATGGAGTTTCTGAAATTCTCTGCTGATCTGGCAACTACCAAGTTACGGAATGAACATGCTAATGTGAAGAATGTTTTCCTTCCTACTGCAACTGTCATCATACACCTGAATGTAAACAGTTTATGAGATACTTCAGATTATTCTGAACATGAACTTCTTGTAACTCATTTGATAAGGAATATAGTGAACTTTGGCATCCAATATTTGAGTTCTTCTTATTAGCCTCATTTCTTGCTGTATCTTGAACCCCGTGTTCTGCAGCCCTTGCGTGAATTCTACGACAGCGGCCCCCAAACTCCACAATAGGGGCCCCTTTTAACTCCCTTACACTGCAACTCGATGCAATGCGCCTCGAGTTGCTACCAGCTTAACCACTCTGTCTAACCCAAAGATTAGACCCACAACAGTCACCTTTTTGCCATCCGGTCACATAGACCTCATCTGATATACAAGTCAGGACTCAACCAATGTCCGCGCTCACATTTGGCTTCTCCTCATAATGGGGGCCTTACAACTTTGAGCACCATGGATCATTGGTAGCACCTAATGAGGTTGGGGCATTGATCATATCTAACACCCCCCTTCAATGTCCACCCATAGGTGAACTATCTCCTCGGCCCAATGCCGAGTCTCTGAAGATGAACTTGAAGCATATCCTTCGTAAGTGCTTTGGTGAAGATATCTGCTCCATTCTCCTCTGTTGGACAGTAGACCAATTCCATTATCCCATCCTCCATCAAATCACACACATAGTAATACAGGATCTCTATATGTTTGGTGCGTGCATGAAACACTGGATTTTTGGCAATGGCGATGCAACTCTGATTGTCACATCTCAGCACAGTTGGTTCTTCATCATGCACTCCCATATGCCATAGAATCCTTCTCAACCATACGACCTCACATGCAGCAAAACAAGCTGCCTTGTACTCTGCTTCCGTAGAAGACAATGCCACTGTTGGTTGCTTCTTACTAATCCAAGAGAAAATTCCTGAACCCAAAGAGAAACAATAACCAAAAACTGACTTCCTTGAATCAATGTCTCCTGCCCAATCTGAGTCACAGTTCCCCACAAGAGAAGTTTCGAAAGTGTATGTGATACCATAGTCAAGAGTTTTCTTCAAGTATCTGAGCACCCGCATCCCAGCCTTCCAATGACTCTCATGAGGTTTGTTTGAGAGCCTGCTCAAAACACCAATAGCAAAACTGATATCTGGTCTGGTGTTACACAAGTAGATCAGACTGTCGACCAACCTCCTATACCTCCCAATGTCTGCTAGTGCTGATGTATCCTCGACGGATAACTTTGCATTCACCTCCATAGATGTAGCTATCTCCTTGCACTCGGTCATGCCAAATGCCTTCAAGATCTCCCATGCATACTTCTTCTGAGAGATGAAGATCTTTCCTGGCTCTTGCCAGACTTCAATCTCCAAACAATAGTGCAGCAAGCCCAAGTCTGTCATTTCAAACTCAGAACTCAAAGCCTTTCGAGTTTGGTTGATCATATCTTCATAGTCACCTGTAATAAGAAGGTCGTCCACATATAGGACAATCACTACAGACTTTTTACCATCCCTGTAAACATACAAGTTAGCATCTGAGGCACATCTTTTGAAGTTTAGGTTTAAAAATAACCTATCTATCTGCTGGTACCATGCTCTGGGGGCTTGTTTCAGCCCATACAATGCCTTCTTCAGTTTACACACTTTGTTCTCAGAATTGGGGGCCTCAAACCCTGGTGGTTGAGCCACGTACACCTCCTCCTTGAGGTCACCATTTAAGAACGCTGACTTAACATCCATTTGGTACACTGGCCACTTCTTGTGGGCAGCCACTACAAGTACCGTGCGAATAGTGGTCATTCTGGTAGTTGGGGCAAATGACTCTTGAAAATAAAACCCTTCAACTTGTGAAAATCCTTGGGCAACCAGTCTAGCTTTGTACTTTTCTAAGGTACCATCAGCCTTGTACTTTACCTTCTAGATCCACTTGGTGCCAATAACCTTTCGCTTTGCTGGTCGATCCACTAGCTCCCAAGTGTCATTCTTCATTATGCTATCATACTCCGCCTGCATAGCATCCTTCCATGATGGATCTGCAAGTGCTTCTTCTAAGTCAGTTGGCTCCTTTACTTCTCTCATAATCTCAACCATCAAGGCCATATTGACTATGTGAGCAGAAGCCCTCCTTTGCTCCTCTATTCTCTGAGACATCCTTGGTCCGTCTGCCTTCTCCTCAACAAATGTAGGCATAGGATTATTGTGGTCATAGAGCTGCTTCACCCAGCGCGGCAATGGATTTTCCAGTGGGGTGATGTCAGGTTGGTGAACTTTTTCCTCATCATCTGAAGATGATGCTTTCTCCTCCTTAAGGATAGGGATAGCTCTCAGGACAGGTTCATAGTGGACTACTTCTTCGCTTGATGATAAAGTGGAAGAACTTGCCTTCTCCTCCTCCACTATATGCGGCTCCTCCTTGAACACCACATCATGGCTCGCGATGATCTTCTTTGCCTCTTGGTCATATAATTTGTAAGCCTTCTGCTCATCACTATAACCCAAGAAGATACATTTTCTGCTTTTTGGTTGTAACTTGTTTCTCTTCTCATCTAGAACATGTGCATAACATTCACATCCAAAAATTCTGAAATGTGAGACAGATGGCTTCTTACCAGTATAAGCCTCATGAGGTGTTTTTCCCTTGAGAGCCTTTGTATAGCCCTAATTTAGAATGTAGACTGTAGTATTAACAGCTTCAGCCCAAAAATGGTTAGGCAATCCCTTGCCCTTTAGCATGCGTCTTGCCATCTCCACAATGGTGCGATTCCTGCGTTCCACAACACCGTTCTGCTGAGGTGTGTGAGGCATCGTCAATTGACGCTTGATCCCTTTGCTCTTGCAAAAGCCTTCAAACTCCTTTGAGTTTA